>NC_084995.1:12921016-13058516 GCF_963854185.1 Sardina pilchardus
CGAATGATGTGGAATACTAAACAATGCTAATGCTAACCTATGCTAGTGAATGATGTGGAATGCTAACCAATGCTAATGCTCTCTAGGCTTGTGCTGTGAATGATGTGGAATGCTAACTGATGCTAATGCTAACTTGGGCATGTGAATGATATTGAATGCTAACCGATCTTGCCAGCTGACCAACACCATAAACTGTAGCTTTCAACTCAAAAGCCTCAAAGTTCATAGCACAATGAAACCAACCAGAGAAAAACAAATATGTTTTGGCTATTGGGCCACAGGATTACAGTTATATCACAAATAGAGATGTCTGGTTGTAGCAGTCATTCATTCCGTCTTAAACTGGAAGGAAGGAAAGAGACAGAGAGAGAGCGAGAGAAGCAGGGCAGGAGAGGAGGAGAGGAAAGGAAGAGAAAGAGGGAGAAAGGGAAAGAAGGAGGGGAGGAGAGAAGGAGAGGAAGAGGGATAGAGAGGGAGAAAGGGAGAGTGATGAGGGAGATTCCAGATGGCAACTATGTCAGGAGTTCCCCTCTGTACTTTTTAGGGTGGGCTCTAAGCGGCGTGAGGTGGGGTGGGGCAGTAGGGCAGTCGGGGCACATGCCCCAACCTCAATGCTGCCTCTCCATGCCAATTCACTGGTCTATGAAAGCTTACCGCTGCTGCTAACAGAGCCACTGTTCGATAGCTACCCTAAACCCACACCAACCCAGATTTGGCACGCATCCCTGTCGTCGTGGCGACAGGCGGAGGGCACATCCTCATACGGTATGCGAGGTGCGACGGCACGTCTGACAATACAAATTAATTTAGCGCAGGAGAGCGACTGCGAGAATTTTAAAGATTGATGGAGCAGAAATTTCTCAAAGCTTCTGTCTTCTACACATATGCGCTCACACACACACACACACACACACAGTTTTATGCTCCCCAGCATCTGTGGAGAGAGGCGGCTTAATTGCCTGCTGATTTGCATAATTGTGCATATTAATGAGTTCCAGCCTTATGAATATTCATACTTTTTATGTTTTGTTGTCTAATTAAAAAAGAGGGAGGGGGAGGGGGTCAGAGTGAAGACAGCATCACGAAGCAGTAGAGGGAATGAGAGAGAGACAGAGCAAGAGAGAGAAAGAACAGGGGAGAAAGAAAGAGGAGAAAAAGAGGGGTAGAGTGAGTGAGTTAGAGGGGTGAGAGGGAGAGCGAAAGAATGGAGAAAGAGAGAGGGGGAGAGAGAGAGAGAGAGGGAGGGAAGGGGGAGAGAGAGAGCAAGTGAAAGTGTGTGCTGGAGAGATTGAATCACAAGAAGAGAAGTGTCGTCATGACAGCCGTGATCTACAGCACCATTCAGGGATTTGAAGAGTCAGCAGTGAAGCCAGTCCAACCAGAGACAACAACAAATACATACACACACACACACACACACACACACACATAAAGAAACTTTCCACGCAGCATCAATCACACACACACACAACCAACTTTAAAAATAAACTACGCACAGGCATGCAACACAGCCGACACACAATCAACTAAAAGATGAGGAACTGGGAGAAGCACAATGAGAGAATGGGGGACTGAGAGAATGATCACACACACAAGAGAATGGAAGATGACTGCAAGAGAGCAGGATATTCACACACACACACACACTTATAACTTCAGTCTTTTCATATCAATATGGGAATGGAGAATGACAGCGAGATAGCAGGATATCCACACACACACACACGCATAACTTCTTCAACTTCAGTCTTTTCATATGAATTGCCCCCAATGGCACCTCCATTTTGAGAATTTGTGGGTGATGGCCAAGTTTGAGATCACAGCTCATTGTCCATGCTTCTGAACAGAGCACAGCTCCCTCTTTCAGACTACCCTGCTGGTAAACCCACACAGTTAACCATCACTGGATACACACTGGATAGCTCAACAGTTGAACTCCACTACTCCTCAGCCACTGGATGCACTAGACATTCCTCAAAACACACACGTTTCACATTACTCATTCCTCAACCCCAATGACAGCTGAACTAAGTGGGAATTATGGGTAATAGCGGAGTCCTCATTTCTGCTGCGCGACATCAGTCAGTGGTGTCTACTGAAGCTCTCGCCTATGAGCTAAATGTGTCAGGAAGTCTGGGTGCGCGTGTGTATGTGTGTGTGTGTGTTTGAAAGAGAGCAGCAAACTTTACAGGACTTGTCTGAACACATGGAGCACTTACTCAGGCAGTCAAACTTAGAGGAGGGGAATGGCAGGCCTAAGGGCTATAGTGTGTGCATGTGTGTGCGAGTGTGTGCGTAAAACCCTGATGGGGCTTTGGGACAAAGGGCAACACCAGAGTGTATGCATCACAGCCTACGACAGCATGAACCATGAGTCAGCCAACACACACATGTATATACACACAGACAGACAGACAGACGGACACACACACACACACACACACACACACACAAATACACACAGCCCCTTTCAGCGAAGTTGAGCTTTAATTACAGGGTGAGAGAGGTTGGAAGGCCTCATCAGCCCTGAGTCACTGACTGGGAACACACACACACACACACACACACACACACACACACACAACACCACACACAGACAGGGGGGTTACGGGGGTGTTTAGTTAAGGGAGAGAATGCCAGGGCTCTTTGTCTGTTCATTCTTTTCTCATGCCACATGCCAAGTGAGTGAGAACAGAGACGAGGAGGGCAAAACTGGCACACTCAATCCAGACGGCACGACCGGACCCCTGACACACACACACACACACATATATATACACACACACACGGAGTAGGCGCCTACAGCACTGCCTGACTGAAAATACACACCAGCTAATCAATCGCTCTCATAACTCTGCACCTCTGATACCTTCATTGATGACACATAAATAACAGAATGACTTGGTGGATAAACTCAGTTCATTAAATCAAATTAATTTAATTCCAATAAGCAGGCAGGGGCTGGGGAGTGGAGCCAAGAGTTCAATGTCTGAAAGTTGCTACCTTCATGTGATCACACACACAATGGAAAGTCACATATCACATAGACCCCCACCCCCACACACACAGACATGAACGAACACACATATGCAAATGACTCCATTTTTGTGCTTTTCACTGGAACATGAGCACGGTAAAAATAATTTCAGTCATTCTCACTTTCAGCCCTCCAGTAAACGAAACTAAAGTGGGAGATGTGTCTTAGACTGGAACACACACACACACACACTATCAGCTTACGCAAGTCATCTGTTTAACAGGCCACATAATACTACGATTAGACCAGAGAACAGAGTTTTTTTTTTTTTTTTTTTAAAACAGTTGTTCAATATTTCCTTTTTCTTTAAAATAAACAAATGGAAACTAGAGTTTGTCAGTATAGGCATATTCAAAAAGCTGGTAGCCTGATGACTCCATTAGGAAGCTCTAACGGAAATCTAAAGTGTTCTCCGCAGCCAAGAGACACTTATAGCCTCTGGTCCCCATAGAAACCGAGACACCTATAGCCTCTAGTCCTCATAGAAGCCAAAAGACACCAAAAGCCTCTAGTCCTCATAGAAGCCAAAAGACACCAAAAGCCTCTAGTCCTCATAGAAGCCAAAAGACACCAAAAGCCTCTAGTCCTCATAGAAGCTAGTGGTGATGCCTCATGGGTGTCAGTCTTGGTCTAAACTAATTAGTGACGAGCAGAATATCAAAGCTCTACACAAACAGAGACACAAGCCCTCTATAACGAATCCAGAGATGTGTCAGAGACAGACACATGCTGGTGTCTTAGTGTGCACGCAGGCTGAATGTATGTTCACGGTTATGTGCGTGTGTGTGAGTGTGTGTGTGTCGTGAGGTACACCATGATAAGAGAAACTCCACCACTTGTGGTGTTTACGTCTTGTTTTCATGTTTGTGTTCTTCATGGCGGGATGGCGGTCCTTTGATGGTGTGTGGTGGATCGGTATTAGTCACCATCTCTCTCTGTCTCTCGGGTCGTAAAAGCCCTCACCTGTCCGCCCACGCGCTGACTCAGAGAGGGTGCGACGGAGCTACACAGTCGTGTGCAAGCACACGCAAACACAGATACATATACCCTAGTACACACACTTACATATCAGTGGACAAACACATAAACACACCGGCATATGAATGGACAAGCATACACAATTGTCTTCGGGGCATAATGACTAACAACTTCAATTGAACTGAGTGTGTGTGTGTGTGTGTGTGTGTGTGTGTGCGCGCGCATGTGTGTGTATTGTCAAACGATGGTGAGGTGTTTGCTGTCTGCTGGACAATGGCTGTAGCCGTTAAATCTTTTGAGCTTCGACACCAACTCTGTTGTCCTGTTTCAGAAGAGTGCCCCCCCCCCCCAAACCACACAACACAAAGCTGTCTTTCCTCAACGACTCCTCTTTCTCTTTCTCTTCAGCTCTTGTTCTCCCTCTACCTCTATTCCCTTCGTTCTTTTCTTTTCCTTTCTTTCCATCACTGACACCAGGTCCGTTGTTGGCTTAAAAGCATCAAGTTTCCCATTGAGGTGACAAACAATCGCATGAAAGGCATGAGGACATAGAGAGCAAGAGAGAAAGGGAGAGATATGGCATCAGAGAAGGACAGGGACAGAAACAGAGAGAGGTAGAGCAAGAGAGAGTACTAGAGTAAAAGGTGGAGAGAGAGGGAGTAAGGGAGAGATATGGCATCAGAGAGAGACAGAATCAGAGAGAGGTAGAGATAGAGAGAGAGAGAGTACTTGAGTAAGAGGTAAACAGAGAGAGGTAGAGAGTGGTGGAGTGAAAGGTAGAGTGAGTGGTAGAGGGAAAAGATGGTTAAATATGGGTGTTTTTTAGGGGGTGGGGGTTCCTCTTTCTCCTCTTACACAACATCATTAAAGAAGTGACAGGTGAGGAACAGATGAGAGGAGTGGGGGAGCAGGAAGTGAAGAAAAAACAAAGAGAGCAGGAGGGGGGGGTGAAAGAGGGAGTACATGGAGGACAGAGAGATATCAGACACCAGTGAAGGTTTCCCTCTGAACACTGCAGCAAAATCCACAACTTCCATACCATGCAAAGGCCCAGACAGAGGCCCCTACCCATTTGAATGAAGACATCAGTTCAGCTGTGCTACTCTGGCTAGTCTGAAGTGTGCTCCTGCACACACAGCTGTGTTTAGTTCCGTGTGTGTGCACATGATGCAAGGTCCTTCACCGGGATGGTCCGACTGGACTGGACTCCAAACTTTAATGTCTGCACGGACTTGTGCAAGTTGCAATTCACTAGCTCAGGGCCAGGATCAATCAAAATCCATTAACACTTTAACGTTACACTCCATCAAAACCATCTCGTCTTTTGGTGCGTGTGTCTCTATGGCCTCACAGACTCAAGACTTTGGTCGTAAGGGCTTAGGGCTGTCCCAATGTCAAATTTCAACGGTCTGCATCGGTGCACCTTCACCTTCTGGGGTCGATAACAAGGAGCGCAGAGAGCAAACGGTAAACGGCTGCCTGGAAAGCCCTGATATTCAGCCGGGAGAGGTCTACATCACACAACAACTACAACAATAACAATAACATGGGCTACCGGACTGACTCATCACACCACAGAGAGGGTAAAAACAAGCAACGTGGTCAACCAAGGCATGCTTTTAAACTGGTTTTACATGAGCTTGCGTGGTATGCCTTTAAATGCGTTTAAGAGAGAGAGAGAGAGAGAATGTGTGTGTCTGCATGTTTGCATGTGTGTGTTGACAGCATGTAGAGCTGGGCATTTTTATAGGCTCTTGGGGTGGGGGGGGGGGTCTGTGAGAAGCGACACAGTGTTTGTAATTGGAGAGAGAGGGGGCAGTGAGTGTGTTTATGTGTGTGAATCTGTGTGTGTGTGTGTGTGTGTGGGAGGGGGAGATCTCAGAGGTGTCCCTGGAGGGGGGGCCAAGTCTACCATTTGGCATTTACAGCTTCAACAACACAGAGAAGAGGTGTAGAGAGAGAAAACAAGTAGAGGAGGAAGAGGAAAGTTAGAGTTATAATAACATGAGCATGGACGAATGGCGAGAGAGGAGAGTGTGTGAGAAAGCAAGTGTGTGTGAGAGAGAGTGACTGAGTGTGTATGTGTGTGTGAGAGCGATAGAGACAGAGTGAGTGTGTGTGTGTGTGTGTGTGTGTGTGTGAGAGAGAGACAGAGAGAGAGAGAGAGCAAGCACCACAAAGGCAAGAGAGGAGAGCATGACAAACAGTGAAAGTGGAGGAAGGAAATGCTGCTTACCTCCGAGCGTTCTGATCTTCCCACCAACACTAGGCACCTCAAACATCTGCAGAGGAGAGATGGGGAGGGGAGGGGAGAGGAGAGGGGTGATATGTTAAAGAGGGCAGGTCACGGTGACTCATATGAGAAGTGAAAGCCTTCTGCGGCTGAGAGAGTGGACGCGGGGTTTCACAGCACAGGCAACACACAGCAGCACCCTACATACAACACACACCGGCCCTCTGTTTGTTTGGATGTGGGGGCAGGAGTGTGTGTGTGTGTGTGTGTGTGTGTGTGTGTGTGTGTGTGTGTGTGTGTGTGTGTGTGTGTAAACTGGAGTAAGAGTGAGACTTTTGACTGTTCATCAGCAGGCATAGTTGAGGTGTTTCTGTGTATTTAATTGTACTGGAGGATGGGTGCAGCCGTGTGTGTGTATGTGGTGATTTAATATGTGTTTTTATTCTCTAATGAGGTTAACCCAGTCAAGGGGGCTCTGCCTCAATCCCCCGTAGGGCACTGAAGCTCAGATGTCACACAGCAACCATCAGCTGTGTGTGTGTGTGTGTGTGTGTGTGTGTGTGTGTGTGCGTGCGTGTGTGCAAGCGTGTTTGTGTGTGTGTATGTGTGTCTATTTCCCCTCCACATTCCCTGTACATAAGTGTGTGTGTGTGTGTGTGTGTGTGTGTGCGCATGTGTGTGTGTGCCCAAGTTTCCGGTATTAGCTGAGTGATTCAGCAGCACAGCGCTCCTCTGGAACGCACAGCTGATGCTGCCCTGCTCACACTGACTGCAGCTGCCTCTGGGCAAAACCCGGCTCTGATATGGCCCGGTTGTGAGCCGTATCCGGCCCATGGGCAACTCCAGAACCCAGTGTGCTGAGCGGTGGAGACTAGACCCGCTCATTCACCCCTCCCTTTTGTGGGGTTGGGGTGAGTGTGCTCTAAACAGTCAAGCAGATGAGCTTTAGAAAGTCGTAATAAAGCTGTGAAAAAGCTAGGGCAGGCACACATGGCCACATGACTAAATTCCAAAACACACACACACACACACACACACACACACACAGAAATGCAAACGCGCGCACGCACACACACATGCAGACAAGGAAATGAGGAAGAGAGAGATCAGCAGAGGGCAGACAGGGATTTCCTCTCCTCCTCTTCCTCTGACAATGACAGAGAGAGACCGAGAGAGATAGAAAGAATGAGATATAAAAGATATATATATAGAGCGAGGAAGAAAGAAAGAAAGAGAGGGAGAAATAAGGATATAGAGAGAATGAGAGAAGAGGAGAAAGAGAGAGAGAGAGAGAGAGAGACAGAGAGAGAGAGAGAGAGGGAGGGAGGGAGGGAGAGGTAGAGATAGAGAGCTAGAGAGATGACCCAGTCTGGGACAAGGTCTTGTGCTCCCAGCAGGGGCCAAGGATTACTTGGCCATAGAGCACACACGCACATGCGCACACACACACAGAGACTCAAACACACATCCTATTTAACAAACACCACGGTCTGTCTGTCAAAGGCTCACTGGCACTTCATTGCCTCCCCATAAAACCCAGTTCCTGTTCTACAGAACATCCAACACGGGGCCCTCCCTTCAGGACTTCTTTCCATCCCAGCGACGTCCCCACACTGAGGCTAGATTAGACCTCCCGATCTCCCATACAGGTCGTGGGAATGGGGGGGGGGGGGGCACCGATCACTCCTCTTACACCTTTATTGTTCAGTTATGCTGGTAACAAACCCCATTATTGTAGCAGTTGCCCGTCAAACAGGGCTGCTTCTATGAGTTGCCCTTTTATTGCATCAGGAAACTAACCAACTACTGGTCATAATCACAACCTTGTCATTATCATTACACATTGTTATTTTTGTTGGAGTAAACATAGTAAAAAGTAAAACAAAAAGAATAACAAAGTCTAAACAACAAAACACTCATAGCTCTTCACTACATAAAGATACAACAACATTAACTATACACACATATAGGGAATTATGAATATAAGCATATTCACTGAGCAAAATCTCTTTTTTCTGTTTTCAAAACAAGATCCCAAAGATCAACAGCATGCGAGCAGTCATAACTGGGCGATCACACTGCCTGATGTCTCTGACTTAACCACACTACAGTGCACACCAGCAGCCCTGCATCCCCTTAACACAGTACCAATGACTGGGCTGGCCAGTTCAGTTCTGACTAGCAATAATCATCTTAATTCTCTTCTCTATCTGCACCCCAATATTTTTTTTTTTGCCACTGCACTGAATTATTCCTTATAACGTTTCAACAACAACACAGAGACAAATAAACAAACACACACACAACATGCAAACAAACTCTTATACAAACATACACAGGTGCAGAAAACACACACAAACACACACACACAGAGGAGCAGTAGAAACAGCACTTTTAACTCACCGCGGTAAAGTCCAGCAGGTCGCTGAGTTCCTTGTCCGTTCCCACGGCAGCCATTGGAATGAAGCCTCTGGTCTCACCGCACACGCTCACTCAGCCACTGAGACTAGACTAGTCCTGATCGAACAGACAGACACAGGGAGAGACGGAGGGAGAAGAGCCCCAGCAGAGAGGGAGAGAGAGAGATGGAGGGAGTGAGAGACAGGCAGGGAATGGGATGGACAGGGACACACACACAAGAGTGAAGACACTTGAGAACTGTGGACTTGTAGGTAGGGAGCCACTCAGGAGACACGCCAGTGTGTGATTGGCCAGATCCGGTGTTAGAATCCCCCTGCACCCCGCCCTCCTGCCCTGCCACCTCCAATCCAGAGCCACTTCCTGCTGGCCAGACTGATCTGCTGAAAGTAGACGGAAACCCTCAGGCACGTGCTGGCTGGCTCTCTCTCTCTCTCTCTCACACACACACACACACACACGTACACACACCTTGGCTCAGGCGGAGGTGTTCATCCTTAAGCAGGTCAGACGTTGACGACTCACGCACTGACATCCAGGCCAGGTCCAGCCATGTTACGTTGCAAGGCCACACACACACACACATACCTTGTTATGGTTACCTGGCCCCAGACTGACCTGGGCCAAGCACCACACCAGACAGACAGGCCAGGGCAAGCTTACTAACTAACTAACACACCAGACACACGCACGCACGCACACACACTGAGGGCAGTGGAAAACCGTGGTGTACACATGAAGGTTGTGCTACTTTCCTGATACATTCACTGTTGCCCTTCAGCAAGCCACATATAAATGTGTGTGTGTACAGAGTTGAGTATTTGACTATCCAATCAAATGCAATCCAAAAACATGTGGTATACACACAGCCCTAGTGTGGACAGGCTCAGGGATTTAGAAAACATTTCTTTTTAAGATAGGTAAGGTGCATGCACCTTCACAAACTGAAGAATCATACAATTCAAAATGGTGGCCAACTCGGCTGGATGGGTCAGCCATAGTTTGGATTGGGCCTTTAGGGTGCTGTAAGATAAGCCCATTCCCTGTATTGTTTAAAGAACACACCAACATTTTGGGAAATTAGCTTTCAAAGGTGCTACATACCGCCCAATTTCACAAAATCAAAAGATAAATTATCCATTGAAGGATTCTCAGTTTCATGGATGAACACTAAATAAACTGATCCCCACAAATTAAACATGCATGCAACAAGTTGAGACACACAATGCCCTCATTATACATACAAAATCAGAGGACCCCTCCCCTTTTTTGCTCTTTTTTCGTTCCCTAAGTCCGTGCCTATTTAACTTTTGCAAAGCACCCTGGGTAGGCTCTGGGTTTTCCCAGCTGCAGCCTATAGGAACTGAGGTCATGGTTAACCCCGACAGATCCACAACCCCCCCCCCCCCCCCCAACCACACTCTCTCTCACTAGAACCCTGACCAAACCTCATCAGAGAGCATAGCCTCTAACGCCACAACACGTTCTCTCCCATTGGTCAACCCCTGCTCGCCCACTGGTCAGCCACTGGCACCGCAGCGCTCACGCTAACAGCAGCCTCCTTCCTCTCTCTCCACACACACACACACACACACACACACACACACACACACACACACACACACACACACACACACACACACACACACACACACACACACACACACACACACACACCTCGTTTCGTCTGGCCGCCGTCCAGGCGTAGGCTCTTAAAAACAACATCAAACGCACCAGCGGTGGCTTTGATAGCATCGTGGTGAAGTGGCTCTGGTGCAACTCAACCGCCTCGTCTCCTCTACCCTCCTCTAGCAGCGGCCCTGGTAGAGTCCACTGCACAGTGACCACAGATCAGCCGGGCAACAGCGGGTGCACAACTGACGTGTTAAAGCTATAGTCAGAAGTCCATTTTTTGTGTGAATGTGCACACTGATTACAGTGGAAACTAATTGTTGCTCCGCAAACGTAGCGCTTCAGCTACATACCTGTTGTACCCTGCCCGTGAGGTGTATTTGTGGGTCACAGTTACACGGCTGTGTGCGTACAATGTGGACACTCATCTCCAAATAAGCCATTTGGGCTCCGATTTGAAGAACTGAACTGAGCTGCACTGCACTGCACGCTGACACTGATTCTGGAGGTTACTTCACTAGACACTGGAACAGGACCAGCCCTGAGAAGGAAGCCACGTCTGGGCCACAGCTGGGCCACAGCTGGGCCAAAGCCTGCTTCGGAGTCCTGCTGCTAAATGGGGCATTCAGCCAAGGGCTCTGAGTGGAGACCATGATCTGACGGCATCTGTCTGTGGCTCCGCGTCACACTCCTTCACCTCACATACACACACTCGTAAATCTCAACACAAAAAACGTACACATAAACAAAACACACAAGCAAAAACAGACACACACACGTACACATCGATACACACCAATACACACTTTTTAACAAAATTCCCTTTGACCACCAGCACTCATTTCACGGCACAAGTTTCCACACACACACACACACACACACAGCAGCGTATCCCTGTAAACCACATGAAGTCGGACGTCACTACTCTGATTGTCTGGTGCGTGTGGCCTGCAGCGCTGCCTGTCACCGTAGATGAAGTGTGAACTATCAGGGGGAAGAAAACGTCTAAGGTGTGAAGCGTGTGAATGCCACATCTAACTGCCTCAACCAATGGTGACTCAGTTTAACCCATCTTGTTGTTCCCACAATCATGTGACCTTCTCTGAGGATCTAACAAATATCTGCATCCTATGCTACAGCTGTGACCACATGGAACATGTTAACAGAAGGACACCAGTATTTTTTTCTGTCAAGGCAGAAACTATCATGACTGGTTTGGTGGGGGGGGATACACACCCAAGTCAAGGTGATAGCCAGGGAGTTTATCAAATAGCCGCACACCGATACCAATCTTGATAGAGACTGTGCCGAAAAATCGGTTAAATAAATCCAAAAAGAGATCAGAGTGTACGGCTACGCTATATATTTAAAGACAGAAACTAAGTCATAAACATGGCAGTGATCTAATGAGTTGTAATTACGATGTCCTTATAGAGTGTTAACAAATGTGTCATCACCATGTCAACCACTATAATCCCATAATATGTTCCTGTGGGCCTGTGTAATGTAGTCTATCGGTCAGTCAGCACATACGTATAGAATGTGGAACATGGAAAATGGAATACAGAATTTGGGAATTGGAATTGAGAGTGTTGAGTGAGTGACATAGCAAGGTAACGAGGGCTGTTCTGTTTTTATTGATATTACAGAAGAAGAAAAAGCCACAAAAATTGTGGATCCAAGGCAAGTATAGTAGCCTGACACGGTCATTACATGACCTGTTCCATCGCAAGATGGCAACAGGTTAATTTGCTCTCTAAAAGTCTAAACATGTAGAATTTAGCTTAAGCAGGCCTGGCCAATACAGCGTATTGATATAGGCCTATTGTCACCAAGACAACTGACATTAGGAGTGAGTAGGGGTGTTGCAGTAGCCTAATTATTTCACATGAATGGGAGCTTTAACAAAAAAAAAAATCCATATATCTAGGCTACTACTACTAATTCTGTGCATGGTTAATGGTGCCTTGAGGTTAAGAGGCAACATTGAAGAACTACAACCAGATTATTTACCAGACCCTTGGCTACGCAAAACATCCTGCCATAAATGCTGAAAAAATTAGAACTAGCGTTGACACACAAACAAAGACAAGTCAAGCACAATGGAGGGGGATTCAAGGTCTGTTTAAAACCTTCAGAATGGGCAAGGTAGACTGACAACTTAATGTCAAAACTCTGATGACAAATGTTTTAGCACCGGGAGTCTGGTCCTATTAGACCTTATTATATGTAACTGTATGGAGCAACACAACTTGAACACCACCCAACATCTTTAACACTGTCGAGACGCCGTAACAGCCCTCCGTGTGCTCAACTGTTGATTGGAAAGGCGAACACAATGAACCGGACAAGGACGTCATCAGGGCACAAAAAAGAGAAATTATGCGAGGGGTTGACCATTGTGTTTGCTCATCCTCTCAGAAATGGACCAAGTCGTGGTGGTCAGGCGCCGACCCCCTACCCCCACCCCTTCAAACTCACACCATCCAATCCACCCACCCCCTTCTCAACTACTCGCCTAGGCCCTCCAGATGGAAAACATAAGTTAGGCCTACTTGTTATTGGTTGTGAGGGAATTCCTCCCGTCGGTCGAAGACATTTGCGACATTACATCGCCGTCGGATTAAACACGCACTCATGTGCTAGGGTGGTCTTGGGAGATTTGCGTTGGTCGGTAGGGCCGTGTGCTCGTTCACTCGAGGCCTTCGGA
Organism: Sardina pilchardus; assembly: GCF_963854185.1. Taxonomy (NCBI): domain Eukaryota; kingdom Metazoa; phylum Chordata; class Actinopteri; order Clupeiformes; family Clupeidae; genus Sardina; species Sardina pilchardus. Next base: position 12,934,025 of record NC_084995.1, read on the forward strand.
AAGTTCGCTTGACTAACCTGTCCGCGGGAGGACAGAGGAAGTGCGTGCGGAATGATTTCCAAACCGGCCAGCACTCGAGCACAAAGCCTCAGCACAGGGTCCCCCCCTAAAGTTTTGCGAGACTGGATTGAGCGTGAAAACCCCGACCGGGCCGCTAATAACAGGGATAATGGAGAGGCCAACAGAATAGAGATGACCTTATTCACATTAACCGATTATATTACCAAAGGCATTGGTGAAGAGGTTTAAGTTAATTGCAAGAGAATATGAAATAAACGGGCCTACATTAGCCCGGTTGAAAAAAAACATCAAATCAGTAAAGCGACCAAAAGTAGCAGCATTCACATAACAGTAAGACTGTGAACTGAAAGTCAAATTACCCGTGATAAAAGGTGACTTGATTAATCCGAAATGTTGTACAAAGCTAACAAGGTCCTCAAGCTGCACAATATAATTTCAATAGCTAATATTCTTTAAATCTGTCCATGAAGAAAACATAAACACAAGAAACTCCATTCCCATTCTACTAGGAGTGGAAATAGACCGTTTTGGTTCGGTTAAACTTAAGGGAAAGTAACTTTTTAAACTTGACGTTGTTGCCAAAAGTGAACAAAGAAGTCATTTCCCATCGGGCAGCACAGCCCACGGTCTACAACTAGCTAGTAGCTTTACGCACTAGTCAAGACAAAAACTTGGGACCCCGCTTCATCATAAACTAGCTCAGCTAGGCTAGGCTATGCAGCTAGCTACATTCACAGTACAACTTGAAGTATTTTATGCAAAAGTTAACCAAATTGTTCATAAGGGGGGGTTGAAGTTATTGCTAGACTATGCTGACTGTCATAAGTTCAATATTAATAACGAGAAAATATTTACCTTTGCTCTTCAGAAGTCTTGCATCCAACAGGAGAGGATAGTGTTCTCGGCAGAAAGAAAAACATAAAGTTGAGGAGAATCCCCCTCCCGTGCTTTAGAGCCCCAAAATTGGCCGAATGAAATCTTCGCTTTTCCTCTATTCCAGGGTGCGCAGAGAGTCCAAGTAACAATATCGATAATAATGTTGCCGAATACACAATTGTTCCGAGTGCTAAATCGTTCTTACGGCTGCTACAATTGTAACCATTTCAGCCTCAGAGTAGACATTTTAGCAACCTCCACATTGTCAGTCCGATTATAGTATCCCTCCGCGCAAAACGAGGAGGTTAGCTCCAGTGCGGTGTCCGGTTACAAACGCCCAACTGTAATACTGAACGATTAGATAAGATATCGACTTTAATTTCGATAACAGATCAACGGAGAACTTAACAAATATAACCCCAAACTAAAGGGGGAGAGCCATGACATGCGTTTGATGTAGTCTTATGCAAGGCCTCGAGGTCTAGTATAGCCTACGTCCACACGCGGAGGAAGACCACATACACTGAGGCGCGATTCTGCTGAAACAGTGCGAGATGGAATGATAAACCCGTAGGTATCTGGCCAATTGGAAACCGAACAAAATTGATGGGCAGGCTAAATCTCCCAATAAACACCCCTAAGCCCGCCCACCTCAGCGAAAGGCCGAGGGAGTAGCTGAAGGAAACTGTGAATGCTGGATATATTGTTTGTGTATCATTCCCGTTCGCTGCAGTAGCTGGTAGGCCTATATTTTCTTGGAGTGATGACCAGTGTTAAAGAGAAAGAGAGAGAGAGAGAGAGAGAGAGAGAGAGGGAGAAAGAGAGAGAGAGAGAGAGATGCTTTATTATTATTTTTGTTTCATTGAATAGCATAAACAACATTCTGTATTTGAGTTCTGTATTCTGAAACTCCCACTCCTCTGTTTTGTTATTGTTATTATTCCTCCCTGTGCATTTCAATTGAGAACTGATCTGGTGTTAGCCTGCTAGAAAAATCTCAGCCTCTACACCAAGTCAAGGAACAGTCATGGTCCCAGTGGTTTTGGGACAGAAAGTAGACTATAAAGTTTATTCTTCGTTATTCATGGATACATCTCCCCAACAAATAGGATAACTGTCAGCTGCATGAATATGTCCACTGATGGGTGAAAACCACCTGGTCGTTCTGGTAATTTTTTGTCCACAGACCCCCTGGAAATCCCTACCTTATGATTTAAAAATATCCCCCAACGTTAGTAGGTTACATTAAAATGATAACGTTACCAAAGTCCAATGTTTTTTTGTGTAATTGACTCAGCAGCACTCTGAAGCCACTGGGTTGAGCGGTTCATTGATTCAGTAAGAGTTTTAGTCCTCGGGGTGTGATTCGGCACCCACTCTTGCTAGGTGCCAGTTGTGGCACCTCTGACACGACAGAGCTGAGTGCTTGCTTAATTGGAGGGCGCCGAGGAGCCTTCAAAGCACCCAAAACCTTCCCAAACAGAAGTGCACACAGGAGCAAATGGTGTCACCCTGACTGAAGGTGTGAAACAATTGGGGGTTTTTTTAGGAGCTTTTTTTCAGCAGAGGGCAAGAGGAAGCGGCAGGAACATTTGGTGTTTGTCTTCACACTGTAAAAAAACGCTGTCAGGGTGCAATCAGTGCACCATTGCTGCTCTGCTTCTCTGTGGTGTTGTGAACTCAGTGATTTCCATCTCCTTGAAGACACTTACACATTTAAACATTTCAAAATCCATAAGCACAATTAGACATAGTCATGATCATATAGGCCTATATATATATTTTACATATTTTTTAACGTGAACCATAACATTTTCCTGGTTTATGAGATTTTATGGAGGAGCAGAGATATCTGGGTTCTGGATGGCAGATGTAGTTTCAGTAAAAAAAAAAAAAAAGCTGTGCGTCATGCCATGTGTAACTGAGGTGCAGTTCTCTGCTGTACTCTAACATGCAGTCAGTGCAGTTAGCGGCTTGCTATTTTCCGCAATGAATTTCACATATTTCAAGAGGAGATTTTGCTAAAAAAATAGATAAATAAAGAAAAACTTCCTTGACTCCAGACAATATAAATAGTCTCATGTTGCAGAATGAGGTCTGTTCGGACTCTTCTTGATTTCTGTACCTCATGTGTGTCTTTGAGCTGCTTAAACTACATGGCCAAGTTGCTTATCTTTCCCAAACTGGAAACACTGTTTCTTTGCTTTGAGAAAAAAAAAAGGTGAAGTTCTCTGTCGCTAAAAATTAATATGTTAAGAATTCAGATGCAAGTTTGAGCCTGGTGTTGGACTCTGCTTGTTTGCATAAGACAGGTTACACACACAATGGTGAAACTGAATCTGTATCAACACAGCTCACTTTTCTAGGCAGTGTTTCACCTTACTCCCCATCTGGCTCTGATCTGATCCAAATGTGGTCATGTCTATGGTACCAATCACGATCAGGGTCAGTCAGTGCCATATCAACACCAAGCCCATTCAAAATCCATCATGATCAGGGCCACTGCAATAGATATCAGCACCTGACAACCCAGACAACTGTTTTTTGCAACTTGTAGACCTTGTCACCATCACCTCCATTTTAGTGAGAGTAAAACAAAATCACTTAACTTTAATACACATAGCTGTGCAGCCAGATGATGATCGAGGGTAACATCCAGGCTTCCATGAAAAATATGATTTTATTAGGTCAAGGCAACAAGTGAGAAGTAAGATAACAATTTTCTTAAAGGCTATAGTGCGTGGAGAAAAAACAGCTGCTCTGAAAACCGTTGGACCCGGAAAGAGAATTATCAGACCATTACATCATGACTTGATAACTGAATAAATATAAGCATGGAAGGCTGTTCACAAGCTCATTTGTTTCTGAACCTGCCACTATGTAATTAGTGTATACATAGACCACTTGGTTGTTGCACCTACTGTATGTGAATCAGCAAAATATGAAATGATTTGGTGTGTGTAAAAATTGTTATTATTGGGGAAACCATACATTCAGTGTTGGATTGAACATGTAAGGAGTAAAATCTAACAAAAGATGCAGTTACAACACAGCTAACTCACCAGCGGAGATAAATGAGCTCCTGAACCGCCTTCTGTGCATACTGACACTCATTCTGAATATACCAAAAACCCTCTACAGGAAAGGAACAGACGTTCTTGGAAAGATCAAACAAAGCTTTACTAATAACATGTCGAAGTCACTCATTTAAAATCTTCAGTGTTCTGTTCGTGTCTCAAACGCATCACATAACCTGCAGGGCCCTTATGTAACCTGATGGTCATCATAAGGGCCCTTTCCACTAGGCTTTACACCATAGTGATTACCATGTTATTACCAGGGCTCTAAAACAAAAAGACAAAGTCCACATTAAATCCTTCTATCTTGGACCTATGATATTTTAAAAGGAGGAGGAGATTGATGAAAGTATCTGAGAGTAATGACTAAAGGACTATAGATAGATAGATAGATAGATACTTTATTGATCCCCAAGGGGAAAATCAAGGTCTCCGTAGCTTAAGACTCCACACACAGAATACACTACAATGTAAATATAATACGTATAATAAAATTACAAATCCACATGGCTAAAAAGAACAGTAAAATATACTTAAGATACTAAAACAAGGATCCACATGAATGTGCTAAGTGATATGAGTGAATATGAAACACTGTTGGTGGTGTAACAGATGTAATTACTGGCAATACACATCACAGGATCTCCTGACCTGGACGGTGAAACCCTCAATAGAATACAACACGGCCAGACAGCTGAGGCAGTGCTGCTCTAGCATAACAAAAAGACAGGGTAGACCTGAACAAGAAGAGAACGATGGAGGGGGATGGACTGTGTCATTGTTTTAGAGGTGTGTCAGTATACTGGGCTCAGCTGTCTCTGACATGGAGTGGTTGGTGGATGGGTGGATGGGGGATTTGTGGTTGTGGTTGGGTGTTGGGTGGCTGGGTGGATGTTGGGTGGATGGATGGATGTGGAAGGGACGGTGCTGGGTAGATGTTGGTTGGGTGGCTGTGGATGTTTTAGTTCTGAAGAGGAGACAGAGCCATCAGTCAGACTGAAAGCCTCCTGCAGCATGCGGATAACCATGGAAACCACATGTTCAGTGAAGATGAAACAAACAGAAAAAGAAAAGGTCCACAATTGCAGCACACAGGGCTGGACACACGAAGAGGCAACAAACTAAACAGTATGGTGTATATTTAGAAAAAAAACATACATGGGAGATTATGTAGGTTATGGATGCTACAATGAGGCTATGACACAACCCTCACCTCTGACCCTGAGGAGTTTGAGAAATCAAATATTTTCAGGCATCGTGAAAATAAATTCTGTTCAAGTTAATATTTTCAATCTATATGCAACTATGATAGCGTTGCCGTATATATCAGTCAGCCCATCCAGATCGCTGTCTTTATTCTGCTTAGACCATCTCCACCCTTGCATCAGAGGACTGTGGATTTAAAGGAGAAATCCGGTGATTTTTCACACAGATCTCCGTTTCTTGAGGTCACTGAGCACTGTCAGCTAAACAGCTCACACACACTCTGGGGCATGAACATGGTCTATGAGCCTCTATGTTCGTGCCCCAGAACCCCCATACTCGGTGACCTCGAGAAAACAGAGATATGTGAAAAATCGCCAGATTTCTCCTTTTATCTTTACCAAGGGTGACAATAAATTTGAAAGGCGTTGTTTGTCGAAGGCTCGATAATTAAGGTGGTTCAGTCCAGGGCAAAAACAGGACTGTGAACAGACCCGAGCTCTCTCCATGCTGTTGTGGAGAAGATGATCATATCAACAGGATGAAGCTCTCTACTCCCATGCTGACGTCCGAGCGGCCCACAGCAAGCCATTCTCCTCCGGCCTCACAGAATACGTCTCTTTCTTCTCCTCTGAACTCTGATCTATTTTGGTTCGAAGAGGGGGGAATACATTTACCCAAATCACACATTAAACATTTTCAAAAGATATCAATGGATCAAGGTCACTGCGTGCTGCCGAACTTTCCACAGTAACACAGTTGATGCTTTGTTCCATAAATTGACAAATAGCAAAATGCAATTTTGTGATGGATTCACATGATGGAAGAGAGAAGGGGACAGAGAATACTGTATCAGTCATCTGGAGAGATGTCTCCTCGCTCAGAGGCCTAGACGGAGGGCTGAGAATGCATTTCAAATGCACTTAATGATATTATGGAATAAGCCATCTAAATGGGGAGAGGCAGGGACAGGACAACGAAGGAACAACAGAGACACAGGCAGGAAGAGCAGATTTGCAGCGATGGTTTATGGTTCCAGTGCAGCTCTGCAGACAGAAACAATCAATCTGTCACAGACAGACAGGCAGGGAGACCAGCTGATAACAGAGAACTGAAATGAGACCCCTCTTTTTTTTCTTTTTTTTTTTTTGAATGTCTACCACAGCGACCCTTGATTTCCCCGAAGTGAAGATCAGAAGTTCCGCTGTACAGGAAACCAAAGACTCAGGCCGACCCAGTTCTCACTAACTCCTCTGTCCTCCCAACACCACCCACCTCAAACACCCACCGTTCAGAATTCAGATTTTAGAATTCATGTCCACAAAGAACTTGGAATTAGGAACACATTCCAGAATTGGGAACCCAGGATTCCGAAATTGGAATGGATTACAAAATTGGATTCTTGATTCAAATCAGTCCCCATAGCACATGTCAGGTTGGTATGAGGAATGAGCTGGAGAAGTAGGCTGTGTCCTTTGGGTCCTCCCTGAGCAGTGTGACCTCTGGCCTTGGCAAAGGTCACCACAGACCTGCCTAACAGAAGTGCAGGGGGGTTCACCTACCGTCGCTGTGGTAACCCCCTAAACAGACAGCCGACGCTATTGGTTTGTGCAGGTGCTTCATGTGAAAAACCAAATGAGGTAAATGTGAGCACAACTACATCATTATTTCACACACACACAGAGGCACACACACAGACCCACACCACACACACACACACACACACACACACACACACACACACACACACACACATAGATACACATGCACACCTGTCATTCTCTCATGCAAACACATACAAACACACACACACACACACACACACACACACACACACACACACACACACACACACACACACACGTACACAGGGAGACAGAGCCAACCACATGAAGACCTTTTGCAGACCCTGTGTAAGATATATGTCACTTCCTCTGCAAGTATTCTCTGCCTGACAACACTCCTACCAGTGTAGCAAACACAAATATAACAAACATACATTACCTTGTACATAGAGATAAACAAACACAAATACAACAAACATGTGTGTACCTTTGTATGTATACAATACATACATGCACTCACCATGCACTGATATGTAAAAAAGAAACACTCAATTCATACACAACAAAACAATAGAATTCAATTAATTACGAATAGTAATGATGTTATTGTCCTATAAGCCCAGTTAATGACACACACACTGTGGTTCTTGTGCTTGTGCTTGTCTCATGTGCTGTGATTATAGTTTGAAGGTGTGATGGATGTACCAGGACCTGGTTTCGGTTGGGTTTGTGGTTGGGTGTGGGGACTGGGGTCGGACTGGCTGTCTCTGTCTCCGCAGCCGTCTAGGCCGGAGAGAAGGTCACGCTATGGGACGGCACCCACACGAGGGCTGGGTTTTCCTCCCCTCACTCTGGCGGGTTATCTGCCCCATTTTCTGTCACCCACCCACACACGCACGCACACACACACACACACACACACACACACACACACACACACACACACACACACACACACACACACACACACACACACACACACACACACACACAGATATACACACAGACACACACTTACTCAAATTCAATTCAAATACACACACACACACACGTACGCACGCACGGACACACTCAAATACATACCCACACACACTCAAAGACACACACACACACACTCTCTCTCTAAATCCCAATATCATCTGTAAGGTCTAAACCCTGAACCCTCAAACACTTAACGGACATCTATAACTTGACAAATGATCAAGTTTGCAGCGGTGTAAGGATTCAAAAGCTAATAGCAGGAATGGGACAACACCTGTGATGATTAAATTGACAACACACAAAACGTGGAGGTGGAGGGGGGCTTGCAGCAGCAGCACACTCCTTCACTTCACTTCCTGTTGGCCTGACCAGCTAACCCCAGCGCTACGTATCTCAGCTACCGTGCAGCACTGCGGTGGTGCGGTTCACACAAAACTGTGTGTGAGTGTGTGTGTGTGTGTGTGTGTGTGTGTGTGTGTGTGTGTGTGTGTGTGTGTGTGTGTGTGTGTTGTGTGTGTGTGTGTGTGTGTGTGTGTGTGTGTGTGTGTGTGTGTGTGTGTGTGTGTGTGAGAGAGAGAGAGACACAGAGAGAGAGAGATGCAGACAGAGAGATGCAGAGAGAGAACCTTTAAAAAAACAGCTTTTTAAAAACACAAGACCAGAGGTGTAATTAATTCACAAACATAGTAGAACATTTGCAAACAGTTTTCAGTTTTCTTTGAACGTTTGCGAACAATCGCAAACAGTCCGAGGAGGTAGCCTACACTGTAGCTCTTCGAGAACATACAGTGGAACTGGACGAAGGCAACAATGGAATTACCATTCGAATGGAATGTTAGCACCAAAACGATGAAATGTAACTGTTCGAAGAAGACATGTTCACCACCAGTGCGCCTGCAGGCGTACGGCCGTACGCACTGTGCGTACCTTGAGACTACTCATCAAGGAGAGAAAATTGCCCTTGTGCGTGTGTATTCACATCAAATTGGCCTACCATAACTTCCCAACTATGCACAGTATCCCATTAGCCGCATGCCATCAGGCTATTTACAATTTTCTATATGAAGTTAGTCAACACGTTATCAAAATTAACTTAATGCAGAGCTACTATATCCACGCGCACATATTTCATTTCCGCAGGAGAGATTACGCACGCAGGCGCGCAACTAGGCTACTTGTTGTTTTCTTTTACTCGGCTATCTATTATGGTTATCAGAACACAATGTGACGCTAAATCACTAACTCAAATGCTCATCATGGATATCGCAAGTTCTTTTAAACAACGAAAAGAGAAAGAATGGAAGATGGAGGCAGGAAAGCTAGAGGAGATTCCAGATGGGCAATAACAAGCTAGGTAGACAATTTGTGTGCTTGTCGGAACGTTAGACTAGCATTACAACACTGTTTAACACCAGACGTTGATGCTTGAACAAAACTAAACGTAACTTAGCAGTAACTTAGCTGTGTAACGTTGTCCAAATGAGTATTGTATTGTATTATTGCATGTGGATGTTATACTATGTAGGCTACTTTTTTGCCGACCAATGCACAAACCTAAAACCGAGAAACGGACAAATATTGTGTGTGCACAGGACTTTGGTATTGTAATACAGTAAAGGAGTGTGTGTGTGTGTGTGTGTGTGTGTGTGTGTGTGTGTGTGTGTGCGCGTGTGCGTGTGCGTGTGTGTGTGTGTGTGTGTATGTGTGTGTGTTTGTGTGAATGGAACATGGTCAAATTGATCTGGCCATATGCTGTGATAATGATGGCTTATATTTTTGACTTATGATATTTGAAAAGGAGGAGGACATTGATGAAGGTCTCTGAGAGTAATAACTAAAGGACTAGATAGATAGCCCTATGTGTGTGTGAAAGGGGCTTTGACCTGTTCGTCAGTTTAGCATTTCTCTCCCACATGAGCTCAGGAGCACAGTGGGACATACTGTAGGAGGCTAGAGCAAGTCTTCCTTTCACAGGAGGGAAATGATGGGCGCCGGGGAGGTTGTGTGATGGCAGGAGATATTGCATCAGGTGCAGAGCTCTCGGCCGCAGTGGCACTGAAGGACAGCAGATGACAGGCTGTGGCCATGCAACCGCTCCCGCTGGGCTGCATGTGAGAGCCATCATGGAGGAGAGGAGAGGAGAGGAAGAGCACAGCGACGGAGGAGAGGAGGAGAGGGGGAGGGATATGGTGGTGGGGTGGGGTGAGGGGAAACAGGGGAGGAAGAGGATATGGGAGAAGGAAAGAGACAGGAAGAGAAAGAGAAAGAGAGGGAGAGAAAGAGGGAGAGAAAAAAGAGAGAGGTGCCTGGGGAGCATTAAACAACAAAAACAGCAGTGTCTCCGTGTGAACGTATCTCAGTGTGTGTGTGTGTGTGTGTGTGTACGTGAAAAACACAAACACACACACACACACACACGCACGCACAAAGTCATTGCTTGCCAAAATGACATCATTTGCGCTCCATAACACATATGCCGCTATTGTCTGTGCCAAGATACCTAAACCCATTCTGCTCTTCAGTATCCCCACCTCCTCTCTCACACACACACACACACACACACACACACACACACACACACACACAAACACAGACACACACAGATATACACACATACAATCTCTCTCACACATACACACGCACACACACACACACACACACACACACACACACACACACACACACACACACACACACACACACACACACACACACACACACACACACACACACACCTCTGTGGGCAAGGCTGGTGGAGTGTGGGAACGCCCCTCGTGGCACCATGCCCTCTCCGGGTCTCTGTGCCAAGCTGTGCCAGCTTTGATCACCTCCATGTTCTCTCTCTCACAGCGTTCACTGCGAGTGTGTGTGTGTGTGTGTGTGTGTAGAATACGGGTTCTGAACTCCATACCCATAGATCTGATGACCAGTGGCGTCCGGTCACACTGGTAGAAACTGCGGTCATTACGCTTTCATGTAAGTGCACAGTAGCCAAGGTTTTGGGCAAATGAATCTAAGTACATCTCAGGATGCACAGAGCAGTACAGACAGTGGCACTACGGCCACAGTCTAGATGTACATAAACAAGTGTTATCAACCTGTTTTCCTTCAACAAACTACAAGGTTCTCAAGACGATGTGAGGATAAGTCAATCAGGCGAGTTTGCTGCCTCTCTTTCTGCCAGTCACACTACGCACACACAAGCAGAAGAAAACCACTCTGTTCGGCAAAACACATCACTGGAGATCTATCTGTATTGGCTTTCCCACCAGTGTTCCACTGTTTTATAGATGTGAGGATACCTTTTTGTAGTTCCCCATCTCTCTCTGTAGCTCTGCTCCTTCTCTCTACATGTCTCTCCCTATCTCTTTCAATTCCTCTCTCTCTTTCTTTATCTCTGTCTCTTTCTCTCTCTTTTTCTCTGTTCCTCTCTCTCTTTCTCTCTCTTTGGGTCTGTTTTTCTTGCTCTCTCTATCTTTTTTCTTTCACTCTCTGCCTTTGCAGTGTTTTCCTTTTTAAAAAGCCCTCCCCCACCTCCCCCTGTCTGTCTCTCAGATTGGAATTCATTAGCAATCAAAGGAGCCTGTGTACAGCCTCAGCTCTTAATTACCCCCACATTTGCATTTTTGCATATTAATGAGCCTGCTGCAGTGCTTGCTTGCCGCAGTGACTCTCTCTCTGTCCCCCCTCTCTCTCTCCCTCCCTCTCTCTCTCTCTCTCTCTCCTTTTCTCCCTTTCTCTCTCTCTCTCTCTCTCTCTCTCAGTCTGACTAGCCAGGGCCTCCTATATCCCACGATGCCTCAGGGCAATGCATCACATCACGCTACGCTACGCTACGCTACGCTACGCTACGCTACGCTACGCCACGCCACACCACGCCATCGCCAGCCCACACACAATATGTCCGTCCGGGTCAAGAGGGGTCGTATCGGAGGAGTTCGTAGTAATGATGTCCCTGGAACAAATGGCGGCAGGAAGAAACGCTTTGTCTTTGTGTGTGAGAGAGGGAAAGGTAATGTGATGTGGTGCTAATAAAGAATCCGGCTATGGTTTCCCAAAACACACGGGATTGTTGTAATTTGTGGGACTCTTTTGGTGCTCTGGGTCTTCAGGGTGGGGAATGGGGAGGCAGACAGATCTCCTCTCCAGCACATGCCCTCTCCTAACAGAGGCAGTCAGACAACTGCTGACCCTCTGCCCAACTCGCGATCTTAAAGAAAGCCGAGCCGTTACAGGGTCTGGATTCTGATCCAGATGATTGTGAAATTGATAATTGAAAATTTGAAATAGATTGGAACAGTAATTTGTGAGCAGTCACACACACACACACACACACACACACACACACACACACACACACACACACACACACACGGATGGATGCTCTACTCACTAGAGGGAACACATGTAGCAATACACCATGACATAACAACATCTATATTTATATCCAGGGCAGATAATTATATAGTACATCAAATAGATCAATCACATCGATCACAACCCCTCATCTCTTATAATATGCAATTTATCATGATGAAACAACATTCACACCACAGACAGAAGAGGAAGATGATGAAGAAGATGAAGAAAAAAAGGAAGAAGAAGACGAGGAGGAAGAAGAAGAAGAAGAAGAAGAAGAAGAAGAAGAAGAAGAAGAGGAAGAAAGTATGGGCTAAATAGCAGCACATGACCCACAATGGCCATACAGTGTGCCCACTCCTATTTAAAGGCTTTTTAGAACTGTATCTGCCCAGCGTAGAGTATGTTGACCTTGATTCACACCAGACGAAGACATCTGGATCCTGCTGAAGGCCAGAGCGCAGAGGCAGAGCACTCGTCCACTCCCCCACCTCCCATATCTGAACCAACGGAGAGAAGAAGCAGCAATCATCCTGCTAAAGGAGATGAGTCCATCCCACCCACTAGCAACCTTCTCCCTCCAACCAGAATACACTGCACTGGTAGGCCAATGATGAACAGCTACACTCCAGACCTGCCAGGACCACGCGTCTCTTTCCCAGACTCTATAATGATGGAGAACCTAAACAGTCTGACCCTCACCGTCTCCATGCCAGGGCTTGAAATGTGAAATGCACAATGATAGAAATTGTTATTATTTTCTATTTGTACTTTTAGTGTGTGCATGTGTGCTCCTTTCTAGTGCAAAGAATGTATTTCAGACTTATTTCTGTGAAAACCCTTTTTGAAAAAGAAGGGAAATCCTTGATGGCCATAAAAACAGACAAAAACAATAGTTGTAAAAAGAAACACATCAAAAGACCAGATCGAGCCCCTCGCTCACAGTAAGCCATAAGCAGCCACACTGATGTCCCAATAGAGTCTCTTCTCCTCTGTTGCCACCTAATGGGCGATACTATTCATTACATTTCCCGGGATGTCCTTGACCAGAGCCATAGAGAGATTTTTTTTTTTAGACATGTTTTCTCTATCAATCTGACCTTGGCTATAATAACTAGAAGGCTATTTTTTCCACATTTGAATCTTATTTCAGCAGCCAGAATAGACATGCTGCATTTGCATTTGAAGCATTTATTGAATATTTTTCTTGAAATTAAGTTAATATTTTTTGCCATTATTTACTTGTATTCATTATGTAGGCCATTATTAATGTGTGGTAAAGGTAGAGTGAAGTAATACACCCTCCTTTCCCCCATAAACTAACCATAGTCTACATGCGGCCTAAAAGCACATTCAATGTGTATAAAATGTGTTTGCCGTATAAGCCTAGCTCAGAGACGGTTGAGTAGGCCTACGGTGGCCGACAGTAGTTGAGAAAGGATCTAAACTTTATAGTATAACTGGTAGGCATTGAACTCGCCTTACATGATCTGTATACATATGGATAGGATTTAAAAAAAAGATGTGACAACGCTTCGCCCTGCTGTCGGCTTGCTGGATCATGGTGTTGGTCCAACAGTCAACCAGCGGCTGAGCTAAAGTTGGGTTATAATCCAATCATGATCATCCAGCTGCCCCACTCATCATATGGGTCTACCTGCTCACTGCTGCACTTTAAAGGAGCAGTTTTGTATTATAATATGTAATCAATACCTATGATTAAACCAATATTTTAAAGTGATAAATTAATGTCTGCTCTGATTTAATTTTACAGTGTTCAGGCGTGATTTTACAGTCATAATTGACTACTTTCTGCACACTCCACCCCTTTAGATCAAGCACCTACAGATGCACTATGGAATCCCCTCTAGTTATCAGTGTATTATAGCTGGGTACACAGCTACACCTCACCAATAATATATCCACAATGTGAATATCATCATCAGCAGCATGCACAAGCACAACAGTGGAGGGTGTTTATACTGTAGGTGGGGACCCAATTCTGCATTCCAGTGCCCTCTAGTGGTCAGAAACCATATGGAATCTGTAGGGAGCAGAGACCACATGAGGCTTTGAACCCTGGACTACAAAACACTAACATGCACCCACAGCACTAAAGAACCCTGGACTACAAGAAAATGCACCCTGACCACAACACTGAAGAACCCTAGACTACAAGAACACATGCACCCTGACCACAACACTAAAGAACCCTGGACTGCAAGAACACCACCATGCACCCAACCCTGGACTACAAGGTACTAACATACACCCTGACCATGACACTTAAGAACCCTTGACTACAAGGACACTAACATGCACCCTGACCACAACACTGAAGAACCCTGGACTACAAGAACACTAACATGCCCTGACCACAACACCAAAGAACCCTGGACTAACATGCACCCTGACACACAACATTAAAGAACCCTGGACTACAAGAACACTACCACGTCCTTATGGACTTTGCTTTGCACACTCTGGTGCACAGTCATGTTGGAACAGGAAAAGGGCCATCCTCAAACTGGGCTTGGCCCCATAGTTCCAGTCAAAAAGGAACTCTGAATGGTTCAGCATTAACCAAGAGATTTTGAAAAATTCCATGCTCTCAACTTTGTGGGACCAGTTTGGGGATGTTCCAACATCACTGTGCGCCATTGCACAAAGCAATGTCCACAAAGACATGGATGACTGAGTTTGGTATGGATGAAATTGACTGACCTACAGAGTCCTGACGTGAACCCAATAGAACACCTTCTGGATGAATGAGAGCGGAGGCGGAGAGCCAATCTCCTCGTCCAACATCAGTGTGTGACCTGACAAATACGCTTATGGAAGAATGGTCAAAAATCCCACCTTCTTAAACCTTGTGGAAAGCCTTCTTAGAAGAGCTGAAGCTGTCATAACTGCAAAGAGTGGACCAATGTCATATTATCCCTATGGTTTAAGAATGTGAGGTCACTTAGTTCATATGCACATCAAGGCAAGTGACCCAATACTTTTGGCAATATAGTGTAGATGGCAATGTCTTTGGAGTATTTGATGAGGCCTGCAGTGTCTTTGAGATGAATGGCAGTGTGCTGTAACATTCCAACTGTTAATGTCTTTGTAGAGCAGTACAGCAGTCCACTGAGCACTAATGCAGAAGCTTGATGAGCTTGATGTTACTTTGAGCCACTTGTGCTGCCTCATAATGATAGCAGGAGGAAACAGAACTGCTGTTTGTGAAGCGGTAATGCTGAGAGTGCTTGAAGTACCAGAGCTTTAAACCAACCCAGGACTACACTGAGACATAGACACTGCCATATCATAACACTAAATCCTGATGACATAACATGTCATGTGATACATGTGCAGTAACACATCAGGAATGAGACTCCATCTCCAGTAACAGGTTCATACACGAGCCTGCTAAGTATTATTGATTAACTTTTTATAAGGAACAGACTCTGCTTGTGAACCTTGAGCTGTCTTACCATCTCAGGGTAATATCAGAGGGTGCAATGTTAGGATAGGTTAGGTCACATGGTAAGGAAAGCACTGACTTACAGGCAGAGCTTCAGCGATGACACTACCTGTGGCAAATTTGTAAATGACACCTGTCCTTTCAATCAACGCAGACATGAGTTGAGGCGTGCTGGTGGAAATTGGCCGATGTTCATCCCTTTCACTTATAGCCACTTGACATTGGGACAAGCTTCTGGTTTGGATATTTATTTGGACTTTATTCCACTTAAAAGAATAAAAACTTGAATGCAACACCAACAGAGACGCTTACGCTGGTCCAGCAAATACAAGGAGTACCGGGCAGGGAGTGCCAGCACACCACAGGTATGTTGACCGCTCTCTGCACCCGGGTGTAAACAGTAATGTTGATTATTTGCATCCAGGTGTAAATAGTATTGTTGATTATACACTATTTACACCCGGGTGTAAATAGTAATGTTCATTATTTCCACCCGGGTGCAAATAGTCTCTGCCATAAACTAATCATGCTTGGACATTTGGAATCCGGTTCATCAAAGGGACAGACTGACCTTCACTGCTAAACGGTGCCACACATGTTAAACTAATTCCATGACTCAATAACTCAACTTGATGAGTAGACATGCCATAGTATAAAACAGTACTATTTTTAACAAAACATAATTTAAGAAAGATTACTGCACAAAACACCCTGCTAACAGCATGCCCAATACACAGGAAGTAACAGAAGTTCCATGTTACAATATTACTGAATTGTTTGATTGTCCAACAGCTGTGCAATACTGCCTGCCTATATGCCAGTGCACTTGTAGCATGATCAGTGAAAGCTGAGTTTACTATTAACATAGTTTGATGCTAGTTGTCAAAGACAATCATATTAAACCTATACCATTGAAGTAGGCCTATTGGGTTTTTTAGGATATGTGAGTGAGTGATCTTTATTACTACTACAGTAGTTATATGATCCTTGGTCTGAAAAAAGTTTGAGAACACTGCTTTAAAGTTTACCTTAATAAAGCCTATTTAAAGCTACTCACAAACATTGTAGGTTATTTTATATGCTTTGCTATCCTCTTTTTTGCAGTTCTCAAATAGTCTTTTATTCATATAGTGCTGATGAAGTGACTGCAGCTCTGCCTCCAATATGAGTCGGCATGGAGGCTCTACTGATGGCCATGGAGATACAAGGTTAGCTTCATTTAGGATCATAATGAACCGGTGTGTGTGTGTGTGTGTGTGTGTGTGTGTGTATGTGTGTGTGTGTGTGTGTGTGTGTATTTATGTGTATGTGTATGTATGTTTTTTTATATATATTGCTGGTCACTAGACCTTGCACTATTACACTGTTGGACTTATATGCACTACCAACTGACATACTGGTTCACAGTACCAATCCTCATTACACTCATGCACATCTTTATCTTTAGTCTTTAGTTTTTTACTGCTCTTCAGCCATGTTGATTTGCTCTGTATATGGGTGGTTGACGTTTTAGGCCGAAAAAAAGTTTTTGAAAAAAAATTCAGATATTATGCATGGAAATCACTTAGTTATGTTGTACTGACTCTCCCATTCCCAAAATATGTATGATCTTTTAGAATTTGTATTGGAATTCATATTTATTCACTAATGTCTTGTGTTAGTGACTAAAACTAGATGTACCGCAAAGCGATACACAATATGACCGCCGCTCAGTCCTGCACATTCTCTCCGCAAATATCAATCACGCTTGTGTTTCCATCGCCTACTCCATCCCTACTGCAACTTTTATGTATGTAAATGAGTGTGTGCATGTGTGCGCTTGCTTTTGTGTATGAGTGCTTCTCTGTCTAGTGTGAGTGTGTGTCTGCTTGTGTGTGTGTTTAATGTGTTTCTGAGTATATGTTCACTGTGTTCTCTGCCGTCACTGTCACTCCAATATCAGATAACACACACACACACACACACACACACACACACACACACACTCACATGCGCGCGTGTGCACACACACATACACACACACACACAAACACACATACACACACTCACACACGCACACACACACACACTCGCACACACACACACACACACACACACACACACACACACACACACACACACACACACACACACACACAAACACACACACACAGGCACACCCAGAGAGAGAGAGAGAGAAAGAGAGAACACACACAGAATACACACAGATAACACAGACATAGAGAGAGAGAGAGAGAGAGAGAGAGAGAGAGAGAGAGAGAAAGAAAGAGAACACACACAGAACATGCACATACACACATATACACACATGCAAACACACAGATGGGCACACAGAAACGCACCCACACACACAGGCTATAGTACATCACACACACACTCACTTCTCAGCTCCGGTGGTCTCACAAAATGTACTCAAAGATGTGTGTGTGCATGTGTGTGTGTGTGTGTGTGTGTGTGTGTGTGTGTGTGTGTGTGTGTGTGTGTGTGTGTGTGTGTGTGTGTGTGTGTGTGTGTGTGTGTGTGTGTGTAGGTGTGTGTGTGTGTGTGTAAGGGTGTATGTGTGCATGCATGTGGGCGTGTTTGTGCATGTGTTTGTATAATGTTTTATGTACATGTGTGTATGTAGTGGTGCGTGTGTGTGTAGGTATGCGTGTGTGTGTGTGTATTTATAGCCCCTTTCACATTCAGAAACGATACATTAGCGTTTAAGAAATAGCAGGTTCAGGGGATTTCGCAATGTGAAAGGTAGACGTGTTTTGGTCCCGGGGTTGTTTGAAGCCGGGTTCAGAGGCGAGTTATGGGAGGCGTTGCCTAGCAGCACGTCACACGCAATTTGGTAGTGAACAATGACGTTCAAGCATGCCTTGGACCTCGGAGATAAACCCTGATAAACACAACTGTCATGCTAGTGCTACGTGGTTTAGCTTCCAAATGATGGCGGGCCACTTGTTATGTTATTTGAATGCCAAATGAGGTCCTTTTGTCTGTCCAAGTCATATTTTAGTGTGCCGAGTGAGTCCTGAACAACTTCTGCTCTGACAGTTAGCTCGTTGGCTAGTTAGCTAGCATTAAGTAAACATTCTAAAAAGACGTGCTGGCAGCAGACGGTTTTGGTAACCTAGCAACAATAAACACTTGACCGAAGTGTTGAGAAAATGAGGTTCAGGGAACTCTCCGTATAAAAAACGCGATTGTTGGACACAGCCATAGATTATGGACACAGCAAAGTTGTCTTGTCTCTTGTGTGTTTCCTGTATTTTAACCTCCTGCCTTGCCAAATACGTCATCAGTCACACACCCCTAATAGCGGGGTTGATCGCTGTTCCTTTCATATTGAACACGGCTCGGCTCTGATACTACCCCCCGAGACGGGTTGGATTGCCGAGGCGGGTTGACTCCCCACCCCGTGTCGTCAATGTGAAAGGAACAGCCTTAACGTTAAATTTGGCTGATTTAGCGTTAAATTCGGTGAATGTGAAAGGGGCTTATGTGTGTGTGTGTGTGTGTGTGTGTTCCTGCATGTTTGTTGCACCCAGAGCAACCATTCTCTTTTAAAACATATTTGGAAACTAGTTGATTAAAGGTTTCTAATGGTGTCACTTATATGTTTCTAGAGCCCTATTCGCACGGGATTAGTATTACCTGTGGACCTCTGGTCATTTTCAAATTATCGCCCCACCTCTGTGTTACTTGCAGCGCATTCGCACGGGATAAGCAAAGTCTGTAAATTACTCTATTTTCACTGACATTACAGCCGGATATGTCGTATGCTAACGTCCGAAAACAACGCACAAAGTAGAAAAGATATGCAATTGCAATAGCAATCACTGAGATGCAGATTCGCACGGGATTAGTATTATCACCGGACGTCTGTGTTTGGCGAAATACAGTAGGTAATTTGCGGCGGAATTTTTACTTTACAAATTACAGACATGGCACATTCGCACGGGACTAAGATCTCAGACATTCTCCGCAATTATCACAAATCACCAAAGGTCCACAGGTAATACTAATCCCGTGCGAATAGGGCTAAGGACAAAAACTAGCAGAGATTGAGATGTTTGGAACAGTTTTTGAAATCCCCAGGGGGGGATTTAGACTCCAGATAATACCACCATCTACTGGCCGATGGGTATACAGTCCTGAATGTACACATAAATCCATTTATTTTATAGCCCCCCATGGATGAAATTCCACAAAACTTGGCATACTCCCAGAGGGTGTCAGGTTAATCATACACATGAAATTTGGTGCAGTTCATAACATCTCATCTGAAGATAGGGGCAATTAAAGCAATATTACATTGCATTTTCAATTTTTACGATGGGGGGGCAAATCACAAATGACTGGTTATAAGCTAAGTTGATGCAAGCTCTAGAGAACAACATACCATAAACATTTTGTCATCCTCGGTGCCACGGTTCAGGTAGTTATGTAGGAAAAACTGTCATTTTTGGGCTTCGGGCGGGGGCAGCGCGGGGGTGGAGTGACCCCCGGGGACGAAACGAAAATTTTCCATAGAACTCTACTGGGGCTACATGCCCACCAAGTTTCATGCGCTCCGGTGTTACGGTGTCCCGGGAATCGTTGACGAAAAATGACGGGAAAAAAGAAAAAAGAAAAAAAAAAAAAAAAAAAAAAAACTTTGACAACAACTATATGACCGCTTCGCTAGCTACGCTAGCGGCGGTCATAATTATCATATGGTGTGACATGAAAGTTATTGTGTGTAAAACTATGATGGGGTATATATTTTTTATGTGAGTCAGTGTATCATAATCTTCTATCTTTGCTTCATCAAGATCTAGCATTTCCTTGTGGAAATGTGTTATATTTTACAGTATATTTATTCATCAATACACAAAGTAAGGCATTTGTCCCTAATCTTTCAATAAACTTCATATTAATTTGGACATATCGTGATACAAAAGAAATGAAATGCATATAATGTTTGCTGACCCTATTTCCTATCTGTCACATTCAGATTTGTATGATTTAGACTCCGAAAGCCTTTTTATTTTCATAATTTCTTGATGTTTCAAGATGTCACACCAAATGATATGGTGTCACACCATATGATAAATTACACCAAATAACAATCTGTTAACGCAAAAATGTGAATATATGCATTTCACAAACAATAAATCACAGTTTAAGACAAATATATCACATAAAGGATCACTGTTAAAAACTCAGAACTTTGTAAAACAGAATTCCACCAGATATTGTATAGCACTTGGGTAATAGGTGCCACATATTAAATAATAAATGTTAACAAAATGTTAAATATGTTAAAATATGTATAACACTAAACTATGAATTAAACATATGTTTGAAAAAAACATTATTTATGTAGGAAAATACAGATTATATCATATAGTGTGACAAATAAATCATATGGTGTGACAGCAAAACCCCATCACACCATATGATATGGGGTCACTCCATATGAGGTTTCATGCACTTAGCAGAACAATGAGTCTTGAGGCTACATGCTAGGACCAAAGTCATATGCTCACTTTAACATGGTAACATAGATGTAAAGGTAATTTTGACCAATAAACTATTTACTTTTGAAATTTTCCTGAAAAATGGGTCACACCAAAAGACAGCGAAAAGTGGAACTGAGATAGGAGTGCTGGAAATACTTGATTTATTGAAAGAAATATGTGAGATAACTCAACACGTAAACTTTCAATGTCCTTCTGAGAAGTTATTATACTTCCTGAATGAGGAAGGACCCCCTATCCCTAAAGGTCTCCACACAATTGCACATTTAAAAAACATAATTTAGGGTCACACCATATGATATTGATTTTTGGGACAAAATGTTTTTGTTTATGGCTTGTTCAAAAATATTATGCCTGGACTTTAAACACTACCGACTTACAAGTAGACATCTTTAGTATTCATTGTATTTAAGTAATGGGAAAATATATTAATTCGATTTTTTTTTATTCAAAATCAAACTTTATGAAATGGGCTCGGGACAGTCACGCCATATGAGCTTTTCATGGTTTGGCTGAAAATTTTGAGAAATAGGAATATGACTGCCATGAATGGTCCATATGTTCATATAAAGCAGGTTTTTCTGAACAATATAACCACATTTATTTGCAGATTAGACATTTCTTTACTTCAGTTTGACACTCTGGACCAAAAAAAGGCCATGTCATGTCAACCACCCGTATCCTGTTTACACTGTAATGTACTGTATGTTGTGTGTGGTGTCTTAAGCTGCTGGGACCTTGAAGATTCCCTTGGGGATCAATAAAAGTATCTATCTATCTACGTATACTGAAGTTCAATTACTGTTACCTAATTAAGGCAGATCTCCATCTAAAAAGAAAGATTAAACTCCTTAAAAAGTCTATCGTTTGGGATATGAAATGCTGAGCATGTGACCTCAGGACATAGGCTACTTGTGTGCCTTATATGCATTGTATACTTGTTTACTTCTGATAAAGCAGTTAGGACTGGTAATTTATTCCTTTCTGATTGGACACCACTCTTAATTCGACTAATTTGTGGCGGTGCACCACAGGTTTAACACCGGCCGCCACACCGGCCGCGTTTCGTTATTAAGTTATTTTTTTAACGCTAAAAACACGCATCGTATTCGCTGCATTTCCTTTCTCTCTGTCACTCACGCGTCTCTCTCTCTCTCTCTCTCTCTCTCTCTCTCTCTCTCTCTCTCTCTCTCTCACACACAGCCCCTCCCCTCCGTGGTCACTGCGTCTGTCTCCATTTAAACGAGATCATCCCTGGAAGCGTGGAAGCTTAGCCTACTCAGGAACCAACATTTTTAAGAGTTAGACGGAAAAAAGCTATGTCGCAATGGTGCACATTATTCTGCTCAGGTGAAAGCATTCATATCTTTCGCACGTTTTCATTGTAGACTATGCGTGCAACTTTACCAAACAGTAGGCCTATAAAAGTAACCCCCCTTGCCTTGGCCTGCTTTCTCTCGCCCTCCCTCTCGTGCGCGCTCAATGGACACCCCCCCCCTCGACATGCATATTTAATCTAAATAAAACATTCACAATCATGAAAGGAATGACGCATAGAACAGTTACATTATTATTAAATCCGGTTAGCATCATTAGCATGCTGCACAGATTTGATTAAAACTCTTGCATCTCAATACCAATGTTTTCCAACTCCAAGACTCAAAAGTCTGTCCCAAGGAGACAAAGTATCAGCCTACCTTGAACCAACTATACTTTGTTTGCAATATTTTGAGGCTTCAACCAGACATCTGAATTAAAGAGGTGGAGTTGTTCATGAACAGTAAGCTATAATCTGCATTAAGTGTGCTGTTATGAAAATGAAGGATTTTCTGTTTTTATATCAGGATAATATAATACTCTGGTGTTCCAAGGTAGGCTATTTAAATGTTAATAATAATAAAACACAATGTCCCACTTTGTCTGATTTGGGGTTGTGTGATGTGTTTACTTTGCTAAAGGCCAGTGGGTGAGAGGCCAGATTCAACTGTACCCAGCTGTGTTTCCATGAAGAGTGATCGGTCAAAGGGTGATCTTATCTACTTCAGTGAGGGAGGCAGTCATTCTGATGCCAGGTAAGTACGGGTCTCCATCTGAGATAGTTTTAGCCCTTAGCCCCTTGTCTCTTTCTGCAAGAGACTTGTTCCTTCTAGTTTACTGAATATAACGTACATGAATGTGCATTTCCTTATTAATGAACATAATGTCAATGTTGCACACCATAAATACATGTCCCTGTGAACACTACATCTGCTCTGTCCTTATATTTCCTTCAGCAGCCAACAGGAAGAACAAATCATTAATCCAACTGAAAAAGCCCTTTTTGCTGTATTTCAGGTGTGTGTGTGTGTGTGTGTGTGTGTGTGTGTGTGTGTGTGTGTGTGTGTGTGAAATAATTCATCCACTGATGCCATAAACTAAATAATCATGACCATTTCAAGACATTGTTCTACAGCTATTTTACACAGTTATTGTTATGGTGTAATGTAATGAATTGGAGATCACTGAATAAATAGAGAATGTTTGCGGACTAGCAAATAGAGAATATTTGCTGACCAAATCGTCATGTATATTTCATTACTGATGGAATAACTTGTTTTTGAGAAACAGAAGCTTGAGGAAAAAGTCATCACTTTCATTAAGAATGAACTGAAGAAACTCAAGAAGCTCCTGAGTCATGATTACCCAGAATCCCCTTGTGATGATGAGGAGGATAAGGAGGACCAGAGAGATGCCAGAGATGGAGCTCTGAAGATTGCAGCACATCCTGAGGAACATGAGTCAGGAGATCCTCGCTCAGCAGCTGGAGAAATGTGAGTGATTTATATTGTACATTAATTACTGATTACTGAACTTAGTTTGTTTTTATTACAACATAATTTGAAAAACATTTAAGAATCCGGCAGAACTCATGTTCACCTAATTACTCCAGTGAAATCGAATCCAATCAGTTAACAGTAATAAAAGGGTCTATATTTATTTGTATTCTTGCAGATACAGAATAAAGCGGATAAAACATCAATAGAATCCTTGAGCAATTTAACCGATAACAAATATTCAGTATTTAGAAGTATAACAGTGTCATATTACTCTTAACTATCATCCGACGGCTTCATAAGATGCTCTTACATGAGTCTGATGCATGAATACTGAGAACTGTTAGAAAAGTTATTGTCTTTAAACACAAACTGCCATGACTACTATAAGGATATCATTTCTCACAACATGAAGGCTGCATGTGCTACTGCAAAGGGCTCATTTCGCACACTTATAATAGTGGACTTGTGCCTTTATATTCAGATGGACAGCTTCCTAGATGTCAACAAGAGCTCAAATATAGGCTAGCAAAGAAGTGCCAGAGTGTATGTGAAGGCATCCCAAAGCAGGGAAAGTCTACTTTTCTGGAGAAGATCTACACAGAGCTCTACATCACAGAGGGGGGAAGTACAGAGATCAATACTGAACATGAAGTCAGACAGATTGAGATGGTATCCAAGAGACAAGTAACAAAGGGGGAAAAAACAATCAAATATACGGACATCTTCAAACCCTTACCTGGACAGGACAAACCCATCAGAACTGTGCTGACAAAGGGAGTGGCTGGCATTGGAAAAACAGTTTCTGTGCAGAAATTCATTCTGGACTGGACTGAAGGCAAAGCAAATCAATATATCCATTTTATATTTCCTCTTCCTTTTAGGGAGCTGAATCTGATTAAAGACCAAAACTTCACCTTTATGGACTTCATTCATCATTTTTTCACTGAAACAAAAGACTTTGCCTTCTCCAACCAGGAGCGATACAACATTGCCTTTATTTTTGATGGTCTGGACGAAAGCAGACTTCCTCTGGATTTCCAGCACAACGAATGCATTTACAACCTAAGAGAATCTGCCTCTGTGGATGTCCTTCTCACAAACCTGATCCAGGGAAATCTGCTTCCCACTGCTCTTGTTTGGATCACCTCCCGACCAGCAGCAGCCAATAAAATCCCTCCAGAGTTTGTGGACCAGGTGATTGAAATCCGGGGTTTCAGTGACCCACAGAAGGAGGAGTACTTCAGGAGGAAAATCACAAAAGAGGAGCTGGCCAGCAGAATCATCACATATCTGAAGTCATCCAGGAGCCTCTACATCATGTGCCACATTCCCGTCTTCTGTTGGATGGCAGCCACTGTTCTGGAATTCATCATGACTGAAGTAGAGAGTGGAGAGATTCCAAAGTCTTTGACTCAAATGTACACACACTTCCTGATCATACAATCCAAACACAGGAGTCAGAAGTATGAAAACATCTGGAACCAGAAGACCATTCTGTCTCTGGGGAAACTGGCCTTTCAACAGCTGCAGAAGGGCAATCTGATCTTCTATGATGAGGACCTGAAAGAGTGCGGAATAGATGTCACACAAGCATCAGTGTACTCAGGAGTGTGCACTCAGATCTTCAGAGAGGAGGCTGGCCTGTACCAGGGGAAAGTGTTCTGCTTTGTTCATCTGAGCATTCAGGAGTTTCTAGCAGCTCTATATGTGTTCCTCTCCTTCCAGAACAGCAGGATCAATGTACTGGATCAAAAGCCAAAAGCTGTATTTTCATTTCTGAAGACAAATAATGAAAACATCAATGACCTGTACAAGGCTGCAGTGGATCTGGCATTAAACAGTGAGCATGGACACCTGGACCTTTTCCTGAGGTTTCTTTTGGGCCTCTCACTGGAGTCCAATCAGAAACACTTACAAGACCTGCAGCCACAAACAGGAAACAGCTCATTACATACAGAGGAAACAGTCAAGTACATAAAGGAGAAGATCAGAGAATCCACTAACCCAGAGAGATGCATCAACCTGTTCCACTGTCTGAATGAACTGAATGACCACTCTCTGGTGGAGGAGGTCCAGGGCTACTTGAGGAAGGGAAAAGAATCCAAAGAAGATCTCTCTCTTTCCCAGCTGTCAGCTCTGGCTTTTGTGTTGCTGATGACAGACCAGGAAATAGAGGAGTTTCACCTGGAGGATTATGGAGGACTTTATTCACCTGCCAGATCAGACGCAGGTCTGCTGAGGACGCTGCCAGTGGTCAAAGTATCAAAAAACATCCTGTGAGTATTCAGTCCAGTGACTAAATACATTATTTGAGGATGTATTCAATACACCCCTTCAATGTTTGTAAACATCCCGAGCATAGGTTGGGTGCGCACAATATGGGGTCAGAAAAATGGCGCAGCTAATAGCATGTTGAGCTGTCAAGGTATACCCTATCATTGGAACCTCAGGACCGTGAACTGTATCTTAAAGGTCCACTATGCAAAATGTTCACCTTGATGGTAAACAAACTTGTAATAGGTGAGTCGTTCACATAGCATAGCTAAACGGCATAGACATAGTGAGTCCCGACCGAGAAATCCAGCCATGCAATGACGTCTCGCCAGATCTAGCGAGAATCGTGAAACATTACCTTATCAGTAGATGTAGCTCTTTGTTTTTGCCCGTAGTTCATCCTTCACCTCCACAAGAAAAGCATTTCAATTGTGTAGCAAGAAGTAGTGAGACGTTTGCTCTTTACAATAGCAGAGTATCATATAAATACATCGAGACTCTAGAAAGAATTCAATAGTCGCTAAAACTATCTAAACCTGCATACGTTTAATAAATTACTCTTAGCTATGCTGATAACAGAATGGGTAGACTACATTAGCAAGTAACCAGAGATCTATTGGCCCGCCATATACGGTTATCTGGTTGACAAGCCCAATGTACAAAAAAGTAGCACAGTAGTACTTTGTCTTGACGTTTCAGTCGATTCCCTTGCAATTTGGGACTATAGTGTATAGTGTAGTCATCTGTCTCTGAGGTTTATTTGATATGCTTTAATGCAGAAAAAGGCCCGGGGTCAGTTCTCGCCAGAGTTACACTTTCAGCACACTCCGACTGTGCTGAAGATGTGTTGGATTTGTCTGTTAAATTTTCTAAGCTGTAGACAAGATGTACAATGTGTTTGTGTTTATCCTTACACTGTGTTGTCAGTGTTTTAAACGAGTGATTCTCATCTCTATTCCTTAATGTTAATGTGTGTGTGTCTACAGGCTGAGGTGTTGTGACCTCACAGTGAAGAGCTGTGCAGCTTTATCTACAGCTCTCAGCTCAAACTCTTCCAGTGCAAGACAGCTGCACCTGAGTGTCAATAATCTGGGAGATTCAGGAGTGGAGCTGCTTTCTACTGGTCTGGAGCATCCAAACTGTAGACTGGAGACACTGGAGTAAGTCTGCAAGTGTGTTTGAGTGTGTGACTATTTGTTTGCGCGTGTGTGTGTGTGTGTGTGTGTGTGTGTGTGTGTGTGTGTGTGTGTGTGTGTGTGTGTGTGTGTGTGTGTGTGTGTGTGTGTGTGTGTGTGTGTGTGTGTGTGTGTGTGTGTGTGTATGCAGACCCGCATGTCTGTATCTGTTACATAGAGACATGGATAATCTCTCTCTCTCTCTCTTCTTCTCTTACACACTCACTCTCTCTCTTTCTCTCTCTCTCTCTCTCTCACACACACACACACACACACACACACACACATACACACATTTAAGCACACTGTGCTGAAAATGTCTGGGATTTGTCTGTTCTATTTTCTGACATGTAGACAAGATGTACACTGTTTGTTTGTGTGTATTTATCCTTACCCTGTGTCTGTTTTTTTTTTTTTAAAGGGATTATTAGCTCTATGCCTTAATGTTAATGTGTGTGTTTTCTACAGGCTTAGAGATTGTAACCTAACAGAGAAGGGCTGTGCAGCTTTATCTACAGCTCTCAGCTCAAACTCTTCCAGTCTGAAACAGCTGAACCTGAGTGAAAATAATCTGAAAGATTCAGGAGTGGAGCTGCTTTCTACTGGTCTGGAGCATCTAAACTGTAGACTGGAGAAACTGGAGTAAGTCTGCGTGCGTGTGTGTGTGTGTGTGTGTGTGTGTGTGTGTGTGTGTGTGTGTGTGTGTGTGTGTGTGTGTGTGTGTGTGTGTGTGTGTGTGTGTGTGTGTGTGTGTGTGTGTGTGTGTGTGTGTGTGTGTGTGTGTGTGAGCAGATCCGCATGCCTGTGTTCTCAAAAGTTACAATCAACATAATATAGAAAAGATAAAAACTGAGTTATATTTACTAAACATTTTAAGTAAGGATATTAGACTTTACAGTAACTGTGCTGAAGATTTATGGGATTCGTCTATTCTGTTTCCTGACATGTACAGTAGGCAAGATGTACACTGTGTTTGCGTGTGTGTGTGTGTGTGTGTGTGTGTGTGTGTGTGCTGTGGTGTCACTGTGTTCTATAATGCGGTGATTATCATCTTCATGCTTTAATGTTAATGTGTGTATCTACAGGTTGAGGGATTGTAACCTCACAGTGAAGAGCTGTTCAGCTTTATCTTCAACTCTCAGATCAAACTCTAACAGTCTGAGACATCTGAACCTGAGTGAAAATAATCTGAGAGATTCAGGAGTGGAGCTGCTTTCTACTGGTCTGGAGCATTCAAACTGTAGACTGGAGACACTGGAGTAAGTCTGCAAGTGTGTTTGTGTGTGTGACTTCATGTCTTTGTCTTTGTGTGTGTGTGTGTGTGTGTGTGTGTGTGTGTGTGTGTGTGTGTGTGTGTGTGTGTGTGTGTGTGTGTGTGTGTGTGTGTGTGTGTGTGTGTGTGTGTGTGTGTGTGTGTGCGCGTGTGCGTGTCTTTATATCTTTGTGTGTATGCAGGACTCTTCAAGTCTGCAGCTACGTCTACAATATGTCGGATACAATTGTATCCGACACACTTTTGTTTTGATTCGTCCTCCCGTCCACATTCGGCCATCGTATCAGCGTCTTCGAAGTGGAGCTATTTAGATCTAGTGGAGAGCCAGAACTCATTTTGCTCTACAGATGTATCAGACAAATGTGGATGGTGTGTCAGTAGTGTGTTGCGGAACCATGTGAAAATAGATGACGTACAAGCCCATGTTCCCTTCCCCGATTCATTGTGCCCATTTCAAGCGATGATGGCCATGCTGCTTTTCGAGTCATATGCAGTTTTTCCAGTCCATTTATACATTTGACAGTCATACAGTAAATGGCAACGGATTATAACCTGTGCAACTTCAAGATGCTGTAGTTATTATATACAGTAGGCTACTGTTACTGTAGCTGTAATCTCATGTGAATGAGGTAGGCTATTCTATTTTTTGTTGTTAATCAACAAAGCTACCTGGCATTATAATGGGAATTCCTGTAAGCTGTAGTAGGCCTATTCCACTACACTAGCAATAACTGATTTTACGCATCAAAGGAAACACACACACACACACACACACACACACACACACACACCTACACTTTGAACATTTAAGCATTATCGCACGAGTGGGAGTGGTGTTGTTGGCCAATATCGCCACGGCTGTGGTTCGCCGCAGGCACGAAGCCGAAGGCTGACAACAAAAAAAACAAAAAACAACAAAAAAAAGATACCCGAGTGCATTTTTAGGAAGGATAATTACATTGCATGTAAATGCAATGCACTGTTATCACTGTTCTTCTTAAGATTAAATCAAGGGTTAATAACGCTAAAACCACTTAACCGTTTGACGTCATTCAAGCACTCCTACAAAGATTTTGTAACGGAGATTTGACGATTGTATTTTTGACATTTGTGAACTTCATACTTTTTGAGATATTTACAATAAAAGAGTTTAACATCCCCATAGAGTTTACATTGAGACCCTTTGGCGGCAAAGATTAATTGTTACGTCAGTGCTCAGCTGTCAGTAATCAAGGATCTTTGATGCCATGCCACCGCTGCCATAGACATAAAACCAGGCTATCCAGTGTTAGTTAAAGATCAGTGGGAACGCCCCTCGAGGATCGAGGATCGAGGAGGCATGTTGTGAAGCACCTTATGTCTTTGTTGGCAAGGCAAGACTGCATAACACACCTGAGTGCTGCGTTTTCAATTTTGCACATGTGTGCTTACGCACCTGTGTATGTGATTATTCAATTTGTTCATTAGTGTGGTCATTGGCAAGCCAGGGCTTTGTAATGAGAAGGAAGTACAATCTTTATCTGTGTCTAAGGTGTGAAAATGTGTTTTACGTTTTGACATTCACTGTGTGTAATGTTTTGCAAAAAGTGTGAAGCTGAATTTGTGCTTAATGTACTACTCTGCGCAGGTGTTTTGCTTCTTAAGTGTTAAGTTTTGTTAACTGTCTGATAATCTTAATTTTAGTGTGTAAAAGATTGGAAAAAACTGTAATTGTAATGAGCTGTAACCTGTAGCCATGTTGCAAACACAACATGAACGTTTATGAGATGTTGGGATGAGCTTGTGTTGTTTCTAAAGTGTATTTTAAATCTGTATGTGTCTCTCTCAGGTTGCAGTCATCTATGCTCACAGAGAGGAGCTGTTCATCTCTAGCTGCAGCTCTCAGATCAAACCCCTCCAGTCTGAGAGAGCTGGACCTGAGACACAACACACTGCAGCAGTCTGGAGTGGAGCTGCTCTCTGCTCTACGAAGAGACCCTACATATAAACTGACTGAACTAAAGTAAGTAATTAATACAGCACATATAATCACAATCCAGGTTATCCACTGTGTTTATTACTGTAACATGTGTCAGTGTCTTTTGCACACACTATTGTCATCTGTGTGATCTGTAAAAAAGTTAACATTTTCTAACCATAGACTGTAAAAAAATAGGTTGAAACTGAAGAACCTTTAGTGAGTCATTAATCTGAGTGGAGCAGAACTGTTCTGCATGTTTACACATGTTAGTGTTGAGGAATCCTAATGGAGAAACCTCATATTGAGCATGATGGAATCTGCCAAATCTCCTCAACAGGTATTAAGTGTAGAGCCATCAATCATCCATCAGTGTGACTGGAGCAGAGCTGCTGCTGATGCTGCACTTTCTAGACACTCGGGACCAGATGATCATCCAGCTGCAATTTTGTATAATATATAATCAATACCAATGATTAAACCAATATTTAAAAGTGATAAATGAATATCTGCTCTGACTTAATGTTATATGTTAATAAAATGTGCTATCATTACAGTGTTCATGAGTGCCATCATTGACTACATTCAAAGCCCTGCACATTCCACCGCTTTAGATCAAGCACCTACAGATGCACTATGGAATCCCCTCTAGTTAAAATACCAGTCTGTTATAGCTGGATACACAGATATAGTACACCTCACCAATAATATTTCCACAATGTGGGTATCATCATCAACATGTACGAACACAACAGGGGGAGGTGTTTACAGGTGGGGACCCAGTTCTGTATTCCAGTGCCCTCTAATGGACAGAAACCATATGGAATCTGTAGGGAGGGGAGGCAGCAGAGACCACATGAGGCCTTGAACCCTGGACTACAGGAACACTATCATGCTCCCACAACACTAAAGAATGCTGGACAACAAGAACACTAACATGCACCCTGACCACAACAATAAAGAACCCTGGACTACAAGAACACTAACAGGCACCCTGGCTGTGTCCAATTGTCAAGGGCGCACGCTGGATTGTACCGTTCTTCAGCGTCTCAGTTAGCTTGCTCCTCAGTATGCGTCCCTACATTTGAACAGCACAAAGTTGGCGTCACCTGACTCGGGGAGGGGTGTGTGTTGCTTGACGATTTGCATGACGTGTGGAGCTTGACCTGCGCTGTGCAATGTATTGTGATATCCTGTTAAATGTTACCTTTAACTGAGTTGTGTTCACAAAACGGTTGTGTCCCTTTAAGGGGAACTGGGGGGGGGGGGGGGGGTGGAGTTACGCGTGTGTGTGTGTGGTGTGTAGTTCTGAGAGTGAAGTTGGACAGTGTGACGAGAGGTACAGTGTTTGTGAATAGCACTATTATTAGCGTGAGTTGTGGCTAACAGCAACTCGTTTGTCGTTTGATTCATAAATAAAGAGCTGAAGTTCCAACAGGAGTCGGGAGTCTTACAGTATTATGGGATATCTGAGGCCAAAAAAGATGCATCATGCACACTTGGAAATCACGCCAAACGAAGTACCCATCTAGTGAGACTTTCGGACAGTCTACTCTGACGTAACTTCCGAAAAATGCACACTGCCCAGCGTGTGTACTTGTGTATGTGTGTGAGTGTGTGAGAGAGAGAGAGGGGGGGATTGTTAGTTTGGTCTGGGCTTGTGGCTGCTGCTGATTATTTGGGTGCTGTGTGTTTGTCCCTGCCATCACATGTGTGTGGAGCATCTCCCTCATACAGCACCCAGCTGAGAAGGGGTCAGAGGTCCAACAAGAAGCACAGACAGCGCTGCCAATAGTGTCAGAGGGGACTGATGCATTCTGGGTGTTTTAATGGGTTGGAGAATGTCCTGCTAGAGCAATAGGAGGAGAAGGGGGAACACCATGGAGTCATTTGAACCTGCAGATGGATGATATTCTTTGAAGGCTCCTTTTTGAATGCCCTTATGTGTTTTTTTTTTTTTTTTTTTTTTTTTTTTAAGCTATGCTTATTGTTCGATATCAGTCATATTCTGAGCTATCAACCATTTCCAGTGTTTAGTTGATCAAGTTGGTGTGTTGGAGTCATGGGATGAGATTAGAATGTCCTTACATTTTAAAACATCCATGAACTCAGTATTAGCAGCATTCTGATCAGTCAGATTAAATCTATGAAGCGATTATTATTCACAGAAAATTTGAAGTCTTTAGCTTGAACACTTTTGAGATAATGACATCTGAACTTTGCCGCTGATTTAGATGAGCGTGCAAAAGTGGCAAAAATCAGAAGGGGGGTACCATGTTCAAAAACGTTTTTCTCTGGATGTATAAGGTAAATCAAGCTAAAATTGTGGTTAAGTTAGTTTAAATAGTTACTCTTTAGATGGTAATTTTTTTAAGCAAATCTGAGATGGTCGAGCAGAAGGCATTTGTTGAATTGAGGTGGAATTCAACTTTTAAACTGTTTGAACTGTCTTACTTTTGCATGATCAACTTTGAATATGCAATTTTCATGCACTGCTAATTCCTTGGAATTACATTTCTAGTTCATTACCTCCGCCAAGGAGGTTATGTTTTCATCAGGCACCGGCGAATGTCTGTCTGCCCGCTCCCCTCCTGTCAGAGCTCAAATGATCCACAGGAATAGCATCAGCTCTAACTCTGACATGCACCGTAATATGACCTGTGCAAGCTGGAAGGGGGCCTCCGACGACAGCTGATTATATCTAACCCTGCAACGACAATTCAGAGAGAGCCCCCTTCTGATCTGTTTTGTGCAGGGGACAATGGTATGTCCAGAGAGCCCCAATGGGGTCCCCATAGCTTGCTCCGAGCTTAGTGGGCTCCACTGTGAAACACAAACAACTGCCATAAGCTTACCACTCAAAACTAAAGTGCAGCTATAGGTTACAGCAGGCAGAGAAGAAGAATAAAAAACTATAACAGTGATTAGTGAATCCAACAAGCTGACTGAGGTAGGTAAAGGCAACTGTTTAATTTGTTTTGCTTTTTAGAGAAATAGGTCGTCAATTCTGACAACTAGCCACTAACTATAATGATGACTGTGACATAGAGTGTGTGAGTGACCAAGAATTAACCCCACATATAATATTATCCATGAAAGGAGAAATGCCTATAATCATTTTGGCTGCATGGCAAACACCAGAAATGGTGTGGTCCAATTTTCAAAATTTTTTATTTACAAGGGGTGTAACCAGTGTTTACTTACTTGCTAAGCTGTGGCATTAAACTCTTCTCACAAGGCTGCTTGGCAGCACCATGACTAAGTATCTGATATCATCTCTCAAGAACAAGCAGAGGGCAACAAACTTTGTGTCTCCAAGAGCAACTGTCCAAGTAGAGCAAATGGACAGTTCTCTGGACAGAATGTGCACTCCTTGCCGAATACAGTTTACATCCTACAGATCAGTCCTCTGAGAGGACTCAGTTACATAGACATAGAACTGCTACTATAGAACTCCATATTCCTTACCATTAGAAAATGTTTTAACGTCTTGCATCTCAAACAGGAAGTGAGTGCAGCTGTCTCCATCATGAGTCAGCACGGATGCTCTGCTGGACGAGGGAGGCCAAGTTCTCCTGCTCTCCATGAGACAGGGGAGGAGAGTGACCTGTCAAGCGTACAGCACATAAACTTCAGAAAGGAAGACGCCTCTCCTGATCACAGGTACCAGAGGCTGGCGTGTAGACAGAGGGTTGATGCTCATCTGGGTTGACTTTTCCCTTTACAGTGTATTGAAGCATTCAAAAAGAGAGTTTAACCGTAATTTCCCAACTATTAGCTGCAACTTATACTAAACACGCAATGTGAAACTCATAAACATTTTTACTTTGCTGAAGTCTAGTGGAGGAGAAACCAGACTCACCAGTACCCAGCAGTGTGTCCATGATGAGTGATCTATCAATGGGTCTGATCATGGATGTGAAAGAGGGAAACATCAATCCTGAGACAAGGTACTGACAGACCCCCATCTTCAGACACCTTACCTGCAGCCTACACTCCCTACTGTATGTTCCTGTGCAACTGTATTCAGTTGCACAGGAATGACAACACAGGGATGACTGTGACAGTACTACAGATCATACAGGACACAATGAACTAAATTATTGCCCATAATGTCTTGCATTATTTGTGGTGTTTATGAACGTGAGGAAGAGTCAGCACACCTAATGAGCTATCCTGTATCAGGGTCATTAGGTGTGCTGATGGACCTCATTAGATTTTCTACCTAAATTACAGTTGCATTACTGTAAGCATAAACGAAAGAGAGATTATTGTTTTGCTGTAGGTCTGATTAAGAAGATTGTGCACATTGAGAACTTCATGCATGAAACTGCATGCTCAGACAAGAGAAGCTGATTTCTTTAATGCTGCCTATACGCCAGAGGACTTTGAAAAGATTTGGAAAATACTGTTCTTTTAAAAGACCAAAGCTGACACCCTCTCACAAAGACCTGTCACGGATTTTATACTCACAGATGCAGTTAATGTTGCAGGCTCACCATTTTCAAGACTGTTACTAATTGTTTCCCATTGTGTACCAGATATCAACAAGAACTCAACGAGGCTTGCATAAACAATCCATAAACTATTCATTTTAAAGTTATATTGCCGTGCTTCTTCTATTTTTTCCGACATTCCCAACCTGCAGTGTTATGGATATACTGTAATGACATTAAATGCATCATGTTACACCTCCATCTAACATGTGAGCAGGTGAAGGTAAAGAGCTAAAATGCATACACATGCTGTATTTTCAGGGAGGTCATTGGGATAGGCTATAGAGTGGTTCTTCCAGGTGGAATACTAATTCGAAATAAGAAATGAAATCACAAATCCTGTACGACTGTAGCCACTTTGGCTTTTCCTGCTTGTCACTGAGAGAGTTTACTTATTGTGTTTAATATGTTGTCTATGTCTCTATTTGCATGAGCCAAGAGTGAAAGACCTAGGACATTTCACACCTTCACTGTTTACTCAGACTGTTTTAATCACTGATGTCAGGTAGATGTCTGTCCCCATATGGCGAAAACAGAAAGCGTAAGGAGGAGTTTCTTTCTTCAAGCCATCCACATCGTAAACAACACACATACGACTCTGTTAACCCCCTCCCTCAATCTACATATTATGACTGCTGTTAGCATAGTGGTCATATAGGTCTTTTTTCTTCCGGATTGTTTTCCCTCAGTAATTTTATGTCGATTCCCGGGACACTGAAAGACAGGGCTGAGCAAAACTTGGGAATAGCTCCACAAGGATGACATGGGACCACTGATTTTTGTTTTGAACCATATCTTGTCTCCTACCTCCCATGATCACTTCTCAGCTCAGAATTGATGTTCACTTTTAAAGGTGCTATGTGGAGTTTTGTCGGTTTTGAGCTGTCTTGAATGCAGCCACAGGGCACTCTCCCAATAGACAATTGGTTTGCATGCTAACTTCAGTTAATTTCTCGAAAACACAGAGTATAGGCATTGTAAACATGTCAATATGGTTATTTCTTCACATTGCGTATGTTTATGTCTAGTGATATTTGGATGTTCTGAAGGAAATGCCACATAGCTCGTTTTCACATAGAGTAAATAGCCTGGACTTGGCCGTATATTTCGGATGTTTTAACCTAGAAAACGCCACATAGCTCCTTTAAAGACTTATGTATTTGCCCATAGACTTTGTTAATCAGTACCTCCTGTCATTGCACTGTATGTCCCTCAGCATCCAACAAGAACAAACAATTCATCCATTCCTCAGCACAACAACAAAAAATGAGTTGTCTGCTGTATTCGAGGTTTGTGTGAGTGTGTTTGTGTGTGTTAAATAGATAACCTGCTGATGAACTAAGCACTAATGAATGACCATGTGAATAAAATGTTATTCTATACATGGTTGATGTACATTTAATTTACATAGACATTTGATGATGACAATGTGATGATGACTCTCAGAGCAGACAATAACAGCTAATCCAGTTAGAAAGTGTAATGACATGCCAACAAATTGATGAGCAGATACAGGAAGGCTGTTGGCCAAATCTTCATACTTGTTTCATCACTGATGGAATGACTTAATTTCTGGAATCAGGAGCTTGAACACAAAGTCGTCACTTTCATGAAGAATGAATTGAAGAGACTCAAGAAGCTCCTGAGTCCAGATTACCCAGAATCCCCTTGTGATGATGAGGACAATGAGGAGGACCAGAGAGATGCCAGAGACGGAGCTCTGAAGATTGCAGCGCACATCCTGAGGAACATGAGTCAAGAGATCCTCGCTCAGCAGCTGGAGAAATGTGAGTGATTTGTTCATTGACTGATTTATTTGTATTGCTGTTTCTTATCCAAAAAAAAAAATCCAGACCTTGGTAATCTTTCAGATTAAGAGTCTTGCCACGAATAATGTAATGGCCCAGCTCGAGGGGCGACATCAAGCATACATTTGAAAATCTCACTGCACGTAAAGGATAACACAGATATCAGATAGACCGATGTGATTGGTTTCCCCTGATGCCTTGGGTAAAAGTAATGTGCATCATTGCTCATTGCCAGAGTATCTTGCAGACACAATTCTAATTGTGCTCTTGTGAGAACTCTGGATTTCCAGGGCAGTTTCTTAAACCATTTACTTAAAACTCATGATTGGAATAAGACTGATAAACATTTGTATTACTCTATAAGTAATCCAATAACGATAATGACTCAGATACTTTAATTGTATTCTTGTATAATATATACAACTGAACATGAATCCTTGATCATAGGAAGAGGTTGACATTATTATTCAGTCAGTGTTTAGAGACACAGCATAACAGCGCAGCACCTGCCATATTACCAGTAGCTAATCTCTGATAGCCTTGTAACAGTGAGATGCTCTGACATAAGTCTGCTACATACACTTCTGAGAACTGTCATAACAATAGCCGGCTTCACACCGTCGGGCCAGCTTGGGCCGGGCTAACTTCGGGCCAAACTGGTGTTAATAGCCCGGGTCCACAAGCCTCACCTTTGCGTTCAGACTGTCAGGCCATTATCCTCAACGCATTACACCTCGGCACGCCCTCGCTTGTGAAAACTCACCATTACCACACCTTTTCAAGCAGGATAAGCTGAAGTCGCGTATCTCTTTCCTATGCTGTGCTATACAAGTCAGTCACCATTTATTGTCCGTTTGTGTCACTTATTCATTTCTATACTAACCATGACGGTGGATTCCTAAAGAAACGCATGGCACAGACACATACAGATGGTACGGGTTGAGAATGCTCCTTTCTTTCCCGCACATCGGGACTCCCGAAGCATCGGGACTTTGCAACCGCAAGGGGGCAACATAAGACCACCCTAATAAAATGAAGGTTCGGCTCATACCGGAAAACACGGAAAAACCCGAAGACACCGCGCTGGTGACAAGCGGAGAAAAGAGACATCACGCTCGGCATGTCAGATTGCAGTTTCAGAGTTTTCGAATGTTTTACAGCGTAGGCTACCTCACAGCTGGCTCTCTCACTTGACGTAGCCTATAACTCAGTCAGTCCAGCAGAGATGCCAGAGCAACGTTTTGGTCAATGGAGAGGGAGAGAAATGCTCCGCATATCCGTCTCATTTAATCCGTCTCATTTAATCATTAAAATGAAGGTGATGACTGGCGAAATTATAATCAAACGACGTTTCAATAAACCATTGTTGAAATTAATGAAAATGGTTTTAGAAGCCTTCAATTCAACCTGAAAGACTCGATATAGGCAACCTTAGATTAATTCATAAATTCATTACGGTTACAAGACCGCATTTCCGTGAATAGGCTATTATTGTCAAGGCGAAGACGAAAGAGATGGACAAGATGGACATTTAGACTACATTTATGCTAGGAATACTTAGAAATGTGTAGGCCTATAGGCTATTTTAAAACGGAGGCATGTTCATTTTAACCGGCGACGCTGGGTAGCTTACCCAGCACTTTATCACAGATTTTGTCCCCACCACTTTTGACAACTGAAAATAAAATGTATTTTACAGACATATCTAATATGCCTACATGCCTATCATGTCACTTTACTTATAACCGTAGGCTACATGCATGGAGAAGATCGCGCATTTTGTAACATTGTAACAATGGATGGTCAGATATGCGATAGGGCAGTGAGGGTGATTCATTGTAACCATCGACTAGTAGGCCTAGCTCCGCAAAAGAAGTTTCTAGCAACTTAGAATATATGGATCTCGTTATGCATGTTCATGTTGATTCAGAGATAGACATAGACTACCGTGGGCTACTGTGCGTCAATATAACAGCATTTTATCATGTGGTGAATTAGCCTAATGACTAACGTCAGTTTAACATGTCAGAACTTTTGATCGGCGTTTCAAGTGCATGCCGCGAATAAATGAACATGACTGACTGAATCCTTTATATTTCATCTTAATCATACGTCAGCGACCGGGGTTCAAAACTTACTCTACGCACCTCCGGAACCCATTAAGACAAGGGGCATTATTTTATTAAAAAGTTTTGCGATTTTTTTATGATTGCGATGTCTGCTGAAAAGAAAAGTTAATATGTGAATTCGTGGTTCAGCACACACACACACACACACACACACACACACACACACACACACACACACACACACACACACACACACACACACACACATTTTTACATTTACATAATAGGGCTCGGGCACACGCCTTGCATTCTAGGAATATCGCCGCCATTTGGTAGCGCACTGAACGTAATATCCATTCATTCAGATGCACAAGACAAGAAGCAGAAATATAGTAGCGATTTATTATTTTCCTCTTGCGATCGTGGGTTGCACTGTTACACCCCACTACACAGCAACATACTACCAAGAAGGCAAAAACTAAGTAACAGGAACACACTAAAAGGCGGGAGTAAATCCATAGTAATCCATAGTAAACTAAGGAGTGAAGCTGCCAATGTGGCTGTGCCCGCGAAGTTTTGATGTCATGATCCCGAGCCCTGTCGGGTGTCTGTCGAGAGAGAGGGGGGAGGGAGGCAATCGTCCTCAATGCCTAGGCTATAATGTCTAGTGAACTGGTTAGACAAGTGTGGGGGAGGGGGAATGATCGCACAAGACAATTGCTCTTCATGAAATGGGTAGTCTCACAGACGTTTGTCGATGTTTAAACGTAGCCTACTACATCACTTGCGAAATCGGACGTGGCACATAGAATTATTAGGCTACTGGATTTAATATAGCATAGACTTTGTTCATCCTATATTAGCCTATATTAAAATGTAATGTGCTGCGGGGAAGCATTGGGGAAGTCAGTTTAAGTTGTCCTGTAACAATTTGCCTCTTATTATAATCAAGAGTAGGCTATGCAGCCACGCACATAATAGTCTAGGTTACGGGCGGATGCGAGCAACCCCATGCAAAAGAAGGCTTTAAGTTAACGGACTGAAGGCCTGTTTACATGTCAAACATGCATTAAATCTAAGAAACGAAAAACACAACATGTATTGTGTCGTAAACAGTTAATGACTTCGTGGCCACTATGCGCAACTGCATCGCGCAGTGAGCTGAAGGATAGGAGGACCGACACTTATTAACACAAAGCTTTGTAAAGCACTAACAACCACCCCTCAAAGTTCATTGTCCATAAGTCCAAACAATAAGTATAAAAATCCGACAATCCAAAACGATAACGAGATCTCCCAGAAACGAAAAACAAGTTTGTTGAGTAGCCTAGTCCTTCCAACAATCTCAGCTTTTGCGTTTGTTAGATAAAAGGCATTCTGCCCTGCTGTATTCCAATGAGAAAAAATCATCCACAAGGTAGGCTAAGGGTCACGGTAATGCAGCATGCAGGAATCTATATACGCACAAAACGAATGAATGGGTTATATCGGCCAAAACGAATGAATGGGTTGGGAGAGTCGTCTGGCTGTGTCAGCAGACTGCAGTCGGTCTCGAGGGGTTAAATAGCGCACGTACTTGAATTTTAATCTGAAGAAGACCACACGAAAATAAAATCAAATCAAAAAAGAAGGATTTCAAGTGTGCGAACCTTTTTCCATTTTTTTATGATTTAGCCTACTCTTGTTCTGCACCTTGACCGGGGATGTGTACAAACTTTTTTACTACACTTGAATTTTAAACCAACTCTTCTCTAGCCTATATCCTATAGCCATACTTTAATAATCAGATGTTATGCTCATTTTTGTAGGCTACACCTCACCGGCAAGCACGCACGCAAATGCTGCTTTTGCACATCTACAATATTGGCCAGGCTATATAGAATAGGCTTTTAGGACTGTATTTTGCCTTCGTGCAACTTTAGTTGTGCTCAATCTAAATTATTGTCAGTAAGGATAGGCCATATTACCAAATGGCGAACCTCGAAAATTATTTAGGATATAGAGCCGTGTCCATTACGCATGCAGTTATTTTTTAGGCTATTGTTTTATTTGAGTGTTTTTGTCTACCATGGCAAACATAGTTGAAACGTTCGCTCTAAACTTATGTATTTCCAATCGGCTTTCACAAAACCGATGAGGTCCAGATCTCAGTGGCCTCATAGCTGCCTACAGCCATGCATAGTAAGCCTAATGATAGCCTAATAGTTATGACATTAATAGCCTATAAATGACCTCATGTCGGAATGGCACGTTGTTTGAAAAAAAAAAGTTAAATAGGCTTAGGCCTACCGCCGAGTGGGGATATGTCGGAATGAACAGCGGATACCAGCTGGGTTGTAAAACATTACTGTATTCGTTGATCTTATCGATGCAGTCCTTGCGGCCACTTCTCCCCATCGTAGGCAACTTTCTGTTTAGTGTTGACAACACAAAGGCCTTCACGTTGTGTGGCAGTGCTTGCTTGCCCTTCGATCCATCCCAGTTGGTGGTTTTGCACCTGTCCCTGAGTTATAGTCTATAGCGCTTATGCTCTAACCGCATAATAAAAGAAGCACCTGCAGCAGTGCTTATGGCAAGGCTTTAGTCACTGAGCTATGGACAAGCAGTTATGCTCGAAAATTATCATAATAACAGACACACCTAATTGTATGGCTCTATGTTTAAACACATCAAATTAGCAAGCATTTCCGCAGCAACGTTTGCTTTCTTTTTCTGTCGGTCCGCGGTTGCTTGGTCAATTGCGCAGCAAATTATCAGATCACCGGACCTAATTTCACTCCATGTCTCGCGGACCAGCAGCAGTCTCCACGTTTCGCGGCCCATAGTTTGAGAAACGCTGCATTAAAGTGTCATTAGGTTGTAGGCTATATGTTTAGTGATTTCTTTGTGTGTTTTTCATTGTAGTGTGTGTGCATTGAGTAGTTCCTTAAAATACGGAACAAAGAGCGTCCCGTAGATCTGTTCAATATGGAAGAAGACTAACTATTACTTATATATTTCTTATAACGAAACGCGAAGAAAAAATACGAGGACTGACCATCTCGTTTCTCCGCGTAATCCCCAATACCATGGCGACAAAGAGAAATAAAATATGATTTGATATTTAAGCTGATTGCTGACAAATTTGCCACACAATTCGGGGGAAGCAGCGGACAGGAGCGCCACAAGCAAGAACTTCTAGCCCAAATTAACATGGCAACGTTGCCTATGACTAAAGTGTCTAAGTAGGCTAGTCCTACTAATATTACATTTGATTGGTAGCATGTTTGTAGCGCGCCAGTTTACCCATCCCCTACATCAAAACAGCTTAGAATCAATCAAAGAATCAGCTGTGTCGGCGTTAGGCTGTAGGCGATTTTCTATAACCATTTTCATTCATTTCAACAATGGTTCATTGAAACGTCGTTTGAATAATTTCGCCAGTCATCACCTTCATTGTAATGATTAAATGAGATTAAGGAGTCGACTATTGACGGATATGCGGTCTTCATCATTTTGAAATGCGGGATGAAACTTTCTGCCACCTGGTGGTTGTTTGGGTACATTGCCTTAGCCTCGAAAAAAATCGGCTTGACGGCCTGCGGGATCTCTTCGGGAGTCCCGCGGGAGAAGGTGCATTCTCAACCCGTACCCACTGTACGTGTATCTAAATGAGTTATGTAACATAAATGACATTTTACCTGACTGGAAGAGCAGTAAACATTTGTAAGGCGGTGTGTACAATCCATAGACAGAAAAATCCGTATGGAGCTCCAGTGGAATTAGTTTCACGACGATGCCGCAAGTCCACAGCCTAGCACCAAACTCCGAGCGCAGAGTAGGCTAAAGAAAATATTTTGAAGGCAGTAGGCTAGTAGACGCTCCTGCTAAGAACCAAACGGGACTTTGTTCAAATCCACAAATCTATGGCTACTGGAAAATGTAAGGTTCATTTATTAAATGTTATTTTGAAGCATTAACAAACATATTTATTTTAGAATTCCCGAACGAAAGGGGTCGGAGTGCGTGAGTGAAAATGTCCTGTTGTGCAAATCTTTAACGTGGACGTAACCGCTATCTCTAAATTCGATGTACATTGCAATGCTTGTCGACTCCACACACAGCAACGGGTTGACTCCGCCTTCACCTTGACACCGCCTCTGGCCCGACTGTAGTCCCGAGTGGCCCAACGATTTTGTTGGGCCAGAAATCAGGGGCTAGTAGCCCCGATTTGGCCGGCAGTTAGCACTGCGCCAAGAGGTGTGAAAGCAATTAGCCCCGGCACGGCACGGCACGGCTGGCTCGGCTTTGGCCCGACGGTGTGAAAGGGGCTAATGAGTCATGATTACTGACAGGATATGCTGTCTGTTATTTTGTTACTGCAAAGTGTTCACGCACTTATGTCATTCGACTGACTAAATCATATTGTGTCTTTATATCTAGACGGAATGTTCCCTAGATGCCAACAAGAGCTTAAATATAGGCTAACAAAGAAGCTTCAGAGAGTATCTGAAAGTGTCCATAATGAGGGAAAGCCTACCTTCCTGGAGACAGATCTCTACATGACAGGTGGAGAAAGCCTAGAA
This sequence comes from Sardina pilchardus, assembly GCF_963854185.1. Classification (NCBI taxonomy): domain Eukaryota; kingdom Metazoa; phylum Chordata; class Actinopteri; order Clupeiformes; family Clupeidae; genus Sardina; species Sardina pilchardus. The sequence continues at coordinate 12,977,519 of NC_084995.1, forward strand.
GTCAATACTGAACATGAAGTCAGACAGATTGAGATGGCGTCCAAGAGAAATGTAACAAAAGGGGACACACCAATAAAATGTACAGACATCTTCAAGCCCTCCCCTGGACAAGACAAACCCATCAGAACTGTGCTGACAAAGGGAGTGGCTGGCATTGGAAAAACAGTCTCTGTGCAGAAGTTTATTCTCGATTGGGCTGAAGGGAAAGCCAATCAAGATATCAGTTTAGTCTTTCCTCTTCCTTTTCGGGAGCTGAACCTGATGAAAGACAAACATTTCACTCTTATGGACCTGATTCATTACTTCTTCAGTGAAACAAAGGACTTTGCCTTCTCCAAACCAGAAAGATACAAGATGGCTTTCATCTTTGACGGTCTGGACGAAAGCAGACTTCCTCTAGACTTTCAACACAGAGAATGCATCTACAGTGTAACAGAATCTGCCTCTGTGGATGTCCTTCTCACAAACCTGATCCAGGGAAATCTGCTTCCCTCCGCTCTTGTTTGGATCACCTCCAGACAGGCAGCAGCCAATCAAATTCCTCCTGAATTTGTTGACCGGGTGACTGAAGTTGGGGGTTTCAGTGACCCACAGAAGGAGGACTATTTGAGGAAGAAAATCACAGATGATGAGCTGGCCAACAAAATCATCACACATCTGAAGTCATCCAGGAGCCTCTACATCATGTGTCACATTCCAGTCTTCTGTTGGATGGCAGCCACTATTCTGGAGTGCATCATGACTGAAGCAGAGAGTGGAGAGATTCCAAAGTCTTTGACTCAAATATACACACACTTCCTGATCATACAATCCAAACACAGGAGTCAGAAATATGGGACCCGTGATATGGAAGCACTCTGGAACCTGAGGTTCATTCTGTCCCTGGGAAAACTGGCCTTTCAGCAGCTGGAGAAGGGCAATCTGATCTTTTATGAGGAGGACCTGAGAGAGTGTGACATTGGTTTGATAGAAGCATTTGTGTACTCAGGACTGTGCACTCAGATCTTCAGAGAGGAGGCTGGGCTGTACCAGGGGAAAGTGTTCTGCTTTGTTCATCTGAGTGTTCAAGAGTTCCTTGCCGCTGTATATGTGTTTTTGGATATTAGCATGAGAGAGGGCAATATCTCTGACCAGCACCAAACTTCTCAACTGCATTCACTGTTCAGTGCTAACAGACTTAATGACCTACACCAGATAGCAGTGGATCTGGCCTTAAACAATGAAAATGGACACCTTGATCTTTTCCTGAGGTTTCTTCTGGGCCTCTCACTGGAGTCCAATCAGAAACTCTTACAAGGCCTGCTACCACAGATCAGAAGCAGCTCACAGAACACAGAGCAAACAGTCAAATACATCCAGGAGAAGATCAAAGAAACCTCCAGTCCAGAGAGATGCATCAACCTGTTCCACTGTCTGTATGAACTGAATGACCACTCCCTGATGGAGGAGGTCCAGGGCTACTTGAGGAAGGAAAATAAATCTCGAGGGAATCCCTCTCTTTCCCAGCTGTCAGCACTGACCTTTGTGCTGCTGATGTCTGACCAGGAGCTGGAGGAGTTAAAGCTGTTGGATTACGGTCTCCATGCTGGATCAGATGAAGGTCTGCAGAGGATGCTGCCAGCAGTTAAAGCAACGAGAAAAGTCCAGTAAGTATTGAACTCAAACTCATACAGTAAATATGTGAATTGAGGTTATATTAAAGTTATGGATTTGTTTTGAGTCACCCGTACTGTACACTAGCCTGGAAAGCCAGTCCAAACGTAACCTCGGCCACAAAATTTGAGGTCGGTAAGTTCGGTCTGGACTTGTTCCATTAAGGAGCAACTATGCCCGAACCAGAAAACAGTATGGACAGGGTTTATTCGACGATAGACTATAGGTACCATTGTTCATCCATCCATCACGTCACCTGCGTGAGCTTCGGCTGATTTTGTTTACTCAAAAAAGTTCTTGTCATTAGATAAGCTATAGCATATATTTAGATGTCACTGATGACTGAAATCGAAACTAGAGTAACACAGCAAGAAGAAGGATGTTCTGGTTCAGGATTCATGGTAGGCTATTTCGTTGCTCTGATTGGTTAGGTCTATATATTTGAGTGCAGAGGCATTTCCCCCTGTGTTGGTTGAAACGCCCCATAATCACGTCCCAATCTAGCAGTATCAGACTCAAATTCGGATTAGAATCGAGTATGACTACATCAGGCTAACTGTATACAGTACCACTGTAAAAACAAAATCTGTAAAAATTATGGTAAAATAATGGCAGCTGTGGTTGCCATAATAGAAATACATCACAGAGTCAAAAGATAAGATGGTCACTGTTAGAAATGGTCTGTAAACATTACAGTAAACATGGGCAAATTCACAATTAAAACAGGCCTGACTCCGTTAAAAAAATGCTGATGACACCTTTTCTGGGAGCAAACACATCTGAGCAAGTCCTGAAGAGCCTGAATTACTTGCAATAATTCACAAGTACAATTAGAACCCAAGGTGGCGTGCACTTTACTACTCACCTCTATTATCCTGCATAACATCACCACCAGATGCAAAGTTCCTCTTCATGGCAACATTTATGATGGACATGAGCCTAACGTAAACTCAGAACAACCTCCAAACCCGTCTTGGTGTTCCGGTCCTTTGACTTGACTGGACGATTAGAGCACAACTACGTGAGAAATGTGATCCCATCTAACAGCTGAAATCCGATCAGAGAACTAACTGGCCCCAGAAGATGATAGTAGTATGACTGAAAGTATTGTAGAGGATTCAGCAAACATGAATATAGAAGTCTCAGAAATAAGTCTTACATTAATGAATACTGCATCAAGCAGGGATCCTACCACAGACAAACACCAACCTGTTATTGCAGGCCCGGTGGAGCAGTGGTCACATCACTGATTGTCTGGGTTTGATTCCTGCTGTTGCAAGCTGTGTCACTTTGGATAAAAGCGTCTGCTAATCAGTTAACTTTAACTTTATGGAAACCATAAAGATAAAGTCTATCTAAGTATAAGTATAATCTAGTATAAGTAGATTTGCGTATAAGTATGTAAATCTAGGATTTATGTCAATGTGTGTACGAGTGAGTTTTGTTTGTGTGTGTGTCTACAGGATGAGTTGGTGTGACCTCACAGAAAAGAGTTGTGCGGCTTTAGGTTCAACTGTCAGCTCAAACTCCTCCAGCCTGAGACAGTTGGACCTGAGTGTTAATAATCTGGGAGATTCAGGAGTGGAGCTGCTCTCTACTGGTCTGGAGCATCCAAACTGTAGACTGGAGAAACTTGAGTGAGTCTTGTGTGTATGTGTGTCTGTCTGTCTGTCTGTCTTTTAATGCAGGCATTCTCAACTCTCAATTCCCTGGCTTAATTCTGATTCTTGTGTGTCCACAGACTATGGCGTTGTGAGCTCACAGAGAAGAGCTGTGCAGCTTTATCTTCAGCTCTCAGATCAAACTCTTCCAGTCTGAGACATCTGAACCTGAATTACAATAATCTGGGAGATTCAGGAGTGGAATTTCTTTCTACTGGTCTGGAGCATCCAAACTGTAGACTGGAGACGCTGAAGTAAGACCGTCAGTTGGCATGTGCAGTTGAATGTTCTTTTTCGTATGTGTGTGTGTGTGTGTGCGGCGTGTGTGTGTGTGTGTGTGGGGGGGGGGGATAGGGGATAGAGAGGGGCAGAGATAGATTTAATTATGTAGTGATGCTCATCTCTATGCCTAAATGTTAATGTGTGTCTCTACAGGCTGTGGAGTTGTAAACTCACGGATATGAGCTGTGCAGCTTTATCTTTAGCTCTCAGCTCAAATACTTCCAGTCTGCGACAACTGCAGCTAAGTGAAAATAATCTGGGAGATTCAGGAGTGGAGCTGCTTTCTACTGGTTTTGAACATCCAAACTGTAGACTGGAGACACTGGAGTAAGTTCTTGTGCGTGCGTGTCACACAGAACCACTGTTCTCTCTCTCTCTCTCTCTCTCTCTCTCTCTCTCTCTCTCTCTCACACACACACACACACACACACACACACACACACACACACACACACACACACACGTACACACGCACACACACACACACACACACACACACACACACACACACACACACACAGACAGACAGACAGACACACACACACACACACCTTTTCTGACATTTCTAAAATCATTTTGATGGCACATAAACTCTTAATAGGGCAAATGGCACTTTATGGATTTAAGTTGCTGTTTCTACTATAGGAACACTGCCCTCCTCCAACAACTGAAAAGAGCTGCTATGCTACAGGAATTCAGAGGTCTCTTTCTACAAACTTCTGTCAGTGCAATTGCCTCTATATTTTTTCGGAATTACGTTTATACTTCGTTGCAAAAGACGCATAGTTAGTTTGTTTATTATTGCGCCTCTCAACTGTAGGGGGACCCCGAGAGCAAGTATTTTTTAGTGCTGCTTCTGTCTTTTAATTACGTGATTCTCACCTCTATACCTTGCCTTTAATGTGTGTGTGTATGTGTGTGTGTGTGTGTGTCTACAGGCTGTGGGATTGTAAACTCACAGAGAAGAGCTGTGCATCTTTATCTTCAGTTCTCAGCTCAAACTCTTCCAGTCTGAGACAGCTGGACATCAGTTACAATAACCTGAGAGACTCAGGAGTGAAGCTGCTTTCTACTGGTCTGGAGCATACAAACAGTCAACTGATGACACTAGAGTAAGTTGTTTCAGTTCACGATTTTAATGAATGACTCTCAATCACAGTACACGGCATATAAGACTTCCGTTTTACATAACAAGGCCACTAGGTGTCGCTCTGTGCTCAACTCAACATCCATAACATCTTCCTTCCTTTAGATTAATGTTCTGTTATTAAACACTTCAAACAATTCACTTTTCAATAACCATTGCAGGCTGTATAACATTACTGCAATAACATAACTCTATATCAATAACTCATTGTTATTATAGTATCACATTTGAACATGGCATTTACACTTACAGTCTTTCCACACTTTACTCTTTTTTTTCCTTCGTAGGAACAGATCACACCAACAAAAAAACTAGTGAGGTTTCGTCCTGTGTGTGCTGCCACTGTCTGTGTGTGTGTGTGTGTGTGTGTGCGTGTGTGGGCATTAGTAAGGGCAGCGATCCGCCTACACCCTAGTCGAGCCCATGTTCTCATGTCTCATACGTGTTAGTGCATGTGGACTCTAGACGAGCATAAGTTCCATCAACGTCACCAGTTCAGTCTTTGAGGTGGGCGTGAGAGGCGGCCACTGCGTGTGGAGACTGCATGTCCCGGAGTGCCACTGTGCTTGCCCGGTGTCGAGCACAGTCCAGGCAGCGGTGTACTTGGGATGCGAGGAGCCAGAGTGCTTTGGGGCTGTGCGTCTTCGGTCCCTTCTGGTTCACCCTGGCCTGATCCATGCCCGGTCTCGGCTGAGGCTGACTTCCCAGACATATGCTCCTGTTCAGGATCGTTCTGCTCTGGCCTACTGATTGGCTGTGCTTCAGCTGCGTGCTCTGCCACCCGAAGATCCACACGGTTGCGTCTGTAAAGTGTGCCGTTGACATCTACCACGAATGAGCGAGGGGCGACTTTCTGGATGCATTGGCCCAGTTGCCATCTTCCTGTGCGATCACCTGGTAGTGGTTTCATTCTGATCCGATCTCCCACGATCAGCTCTGGGAGGTCTCTGGCGGAGCGGTCATAGGTCGATTTCGCCATCCGCCGTTTCCACCTCAACTTCTCAGTCACTCCGACCACCACATGTGGCTGTAGCAGACTGTCTGCCACTGGCAGCGAAGTTTTGAGCCTTCGTGACATTAAGCGTTGAGCGGGGCTGCTGTCCAACCCGTCTGTGGGCGTGTTGCGCCAGTGGAGGATGGCCATCCATGCATCTGTGCCCTCTGCCTTTGCCCGCTTGCAGAGTGATTTCACTATTTTCACAGCAGACTCGGCCTTGCCATTAGATTTAGGATGACGGGGGGAGGATGTGACATGGGTAAAATCCCAGCTTGTTGCAAACTTCCTGAACTGTTCGCAGGCAAACTGTGGGCCATTATCAGTGATCACTTTGTCAGGCTGCCCATAGCGTGCAAACTGGGCTCTGCAGCGCGTGATGAGTGTGTCGGCTGACAGGTCTGGCAGCTGGTCGATTTCCCAGTAATCCGAGTAGTGGTCTACAATGATGAGAAATTCTTTGCCTGCATAAGAGTAGATGTCCATGCTCACCGTTTGCCATGGACGTGTAGGTATCTCATGCGACATCATAGGTTCCTTCTGCTGATTCCTTGCGTACTCATTACATGCAGAACAGTTGGCAACAAAGTCTTTGATTTCGGCTCTCATTCTTGGCCAGAAGAGGGTATCTCTGGCCCGTCTATAACAGGCCTCACCACCTATGTGGCTAGAGTGTATACGCTTGAGTAGTTCTGCTCTTAGGGCCTTTGGGATAACTACACACTGTCCTCTGTATAGCACACCGTTTTGCACATTCAGCTCATCCCGGAAGGGCCAGTAGTCCCGCACTTCCAGTGGGGTGTCCTCTCTGAAGTCGGGCCACCCGTTCAGGATCACCGTCTTCAGCTCTTGGAGTACATTATCCGTTTCTGTATGCTGTGCTATTTGGCGGAATCTGAAGGAAGTGACATTCAGGTGCTGGGCTTGGTCCAGCTGTGCGTACTCTGTCTGGGTGGCAAACACTGCATGTCGCACATGTGGGGTGTCTGGCCCTTTGTGCGGCAGAGTAGCTCGACTTAAAGTGTCACTGACGTACATTTCTGGCCCAGGCTTGTATACCACATCGAGGTTGTAACACTGAAGCTGCATCAGCATTCCCTGGAGACGTTTTGGTGCACTCAGGAGAGGCTTCTTGAAAATTGTGATCAATGGTTTATGGTCTGTTTCTGCCGTGACCATTTCTCTACCATATAAGTATTGGTGGAATCTTTGACATGCGAAGACTATGCTCAAACACTCTTTTTCGATTTGAGCATAGTTTTGCTCTGTTTGTGTCAGGGCTCTCGAAGCAAAAGCCACTGGCTGCCCCCCTTGCAGCAAGCAGCATCCCAGTCCATTCATGCTGGCATCACTCTGGACAGTTACAGGCTTTGTGACATCATAGTATCTGAGAACAGGTGTGTTGGAGACCAGTCGCTTTATCTCACACACTGCGTCCTCGTGTTTGGTCAGCCAGTGCCATTCTGTGTCTTTGTCCAGGAGTCTGCGGAGTGGCTCACAGACCTCCGAGAGCTTTGGCAGGAATTTTGCGAGGTATGTCACGAACCCAATGAAGCGTTGTACAGCTTTTGCATCCGTAGGAGTTGGCATCTCCAACACAGCCCGTGTTTTCTCTGGGTCGATCTTCAGCCCTTCTGAGGACAGTATGTGTCCATGGAAGTGGACCGCTTGAAGTTTGAATTGCAGCTTGCGCTCACTCAGTCTAAGCTTCACAGCTCTGCAACGTTCCATGAGAGCATGCAGATTGTTGTCATGGTCTCGTTCTGCGTCCGCCTCTGTGTCGCCACACCCAACCACCAGGATGTCATCGGCTATTGGTTCAACGCCAATCAGGCCTGCTAGCAGTTCATGCTGTTTACGCTGGTAGAGTTCTGGTGCTACAGAGACACCGAAAGGGAGTTTGAGCCACCTCATGCGGCCCCACGGTGTCCAGAAGGTCGTCAGACGACTGCTGTTTTCATCAAGCTTGCACTGTAGAAAAGCGTCGCGAGCATCCACCAGTGTGAAGAGACGTGCCTTGGGTAGCTTGTACAACACATCCTCCAACGTTGGCATGTGATAGTGAGACCTCAGCAATGCTCGGTTAAGGGGTTTGGGGTCAATGCATAGTCTTATTTTTTCTGGTTTTGCGACAGTCACCAAGTTACTTATCCATGCCGTGGGCTCGCTCACTGGTGTGATATTGCCTGCTCTGATGTGCCTATCTAGTTCGCCCTTGACCTTCTCCCTCAACGCCACTGGAACATTTCGAGGTGCACATTGTACAGGAGTCACATTTGGATCCAGCTCAAAGTGTATCTCACCTGGGACTGACTCGATTGGGTCCATGAAGACATCCGTGTAGGCGGTCAGCAGCTGCTCTTTAGTGAGGGGCACAGACCGATCTGCCTCTAGTTTGTGCAGCTCCTCAGGAATTGTGAATGTCATTAGGCCCAGACGCTCGCATGTGGCCCCAGAGAGGAGAGGCTCCTGCTGAGTTTCCACTACCTCAAAGACCAGGCCGTGCTTTTCTCCTCTAATGACACATTCTGTGTGGAATCTCCCCTGTGACAGCATAGTTTCCCCAGAATATAGTTTCAGTTTGGTTGTGCTTGGTTGTAGCGCTGTTCCAGGCGACAACTTCTCTTTGACCTTGCTGCTCATGACGTTACAAGTGGCACCGGTATCTAGCTGACATGCTTGCTTTTTCTTGTTCAAACGCAGGTGCACAAACCATTTGAGCCCCTTTGATTTCACATTGCTAATGCATTCTGTGGCTAGGAACATGTCATCTGTATCTGTGTCCCCTTGCTCAACATCTTCCAGCACATTCACCTTTTTTGTCTTGCTGCTAGCCTGGCATACTTTAGCAAAGTGGTTCGAGACGCCACACGCTCGGCATGTCTTACCGTAGGCTGGGCACTGCTCCCTGCCACGCTTGTGGCTGTTTCCACAGTATTTGCAAGCAAACTGTAGATCTCGCCCTCTCCTATCTTGAGTTTTACGTCTCTCATTTTGCTTGTCTGCTGCATTCACACTGTCCGTCTGCACTTGTGGGCTCACCATAGTTTTCATGCGCTTTTCTGTCAGTTCTGCTAGACGACATATTTCAACCGCTGCTGGTAGCATTAGCTCTCGTTCACGCAGCAAGCGCCTTCGGGTATTTTCACTTGCAACACCTAGCACGAGCCTATCCCGAATCATCTCGTCCTTAAGCCCACGATACTCACACGATGAAGCTCCTTCCCGTAGTCTAGTTAGGAAACTGTCTATAGGTTCATCAATCTCCTGTTTGCAGCACCCGAACTGATATCTTTCATATATCACATTTTTCGCTGGCTTAAAATACACACCCAAAGCGTCTAGGATGGCAGTAGGGTCTTTCTTTTGCTCCTCACTCAAAATCACGTTATGCATATAAATGTGGCGGCACTCGTTACCCATTAGCCGTCTTAGCGAGGCTGCCTGCACTTCCTCCGTCTTCTCATTCAGGCCCGCAGCTAACACATAGTCCTCAAATTCCGCACGGAAAACCTCCCAGTTCTTCGCCAGATCACCGGACATCTGCATGCCTTCTGGTGCCGGAATCATATTGTGCGCCATTTCTTCCTAGTTAGCTATGTCAGCTAAACCACTTCTGACACCATGTTTCAGTTCACGATTTTAATGAATGACTCTCAATCACAGTACACGGCATATAAGACTTCCGTTTTACATAACAAGGCCACTAGGTGTCGCTCTGTGCTCAACTCAACATCCATAACATAAGTCTGCCAGTTTGTGTGTGTGTGTGTGTGTGTGTGTGTGTGCGTGTGCTTGCTTGTCTGCAGCACTCAGAGTGCTTGAAGTTGAAGTCTGTTCAACTTTCATAACAGCGCTTGGCTTGTCAATGTCACTTCTCTCTTGCTAGCCAATTAAAATCAATGAAGAGGGACCTACACTGTCAACAATGTTGGTAGTGGCAGAGGAAAACTCAATGGGGCAATTGCTCTGTCGCTAGTTTGGAGTACGGTATAACCTGGAGTTGGAGTTGGGAGTTGGAGTTTAAAACCGTGTTAAACTTCAAACTAGCGACTGAGCAAGCCCAGCCCAGTCCTATATGACTAATATTAAAGAACTACTGCAAGCTGAACGCAAATTACAAAGCAATGACCAAGGACCTATGTCCACAATTTTTTTGCTCTAACAGCGCCCTCAAACTCTGCCACTAACAACATTGATGACAGTGTAGGTCCCACGCCTTCCTCCATTCTAATTGGCTAGCAAGACAGAAGTGACATTAACGAGCCCAGCAAGGGCACTGTCAGTGCAAAAAAACGTGATTGGTGAACACAGGCCCTTAAAAGTGTTCTCGTGTAAATATTGTCATTCAATTGTGTGATTTCTATCTCTGTTATAATATCATTATGTGTTTGTCTATAGGCTTAAGGGTTGTGACCTCACAGAGAACTGCTGTGCAGCTTTATCTTCAGTTCTCAGCTCAAAGTCTTCCAGTCTGAGACAGCTGGACCTGAGTGGGAATAATGTGGGAGATTCAGGAGTGGACCTGCTTTCTACTGGTCTGGAGCATCCAAACTGTAGACTGGAGACACTGAAGTAAATGTGTGCATGTGTTTGTAAAAGAGAGAGAGAGAGAGAGAGAGAGAGAGAGAGAGAGATTGTGTGTGTGTGTGTGTGTGTGTGTGTGTGTGTGTGTGTGTGTTTGGGGAGGGAGTGGGATAGAGAGGGAGAGAGAGCTTTAATATAAATTTCATGATATAAACTGTGCTGTGATTCTCATCTTTAGGGCTGTCTTTTGTGATGCATACACATTCTCTGTTTTTAGGGTACTCAATGCAATAATCATTTGACTGTATGAATGTTAATGTGTTTGTTTGTGTGTGTGTGTGTGTGTGTGTGTGTGTGTGTGTGTGTGTGTGTGTGTGTGTTTGTGTCTACAGGCTGAGGGGTTGTAACCTCACAGAGATGAGCTGCATAGACTTATCTTCAGCCCTCGACTCAAACTCTTCCAGTCTGAGACAGCTGGACCTGAGTAACAATAACCTGGGAGATTCAGGAGTGAAGGTGCTTTCTACTGGTCTGGAGCATCCAAACTGCAGACTGGAGAAACTGGAGTATGTCTGCAAGTGTGTGTGTGTGTGTGTGTGTGTGTGTGTGTCTGACATTTCGAACATTTGCAGGATGTTGGGTAGTGTGGCACTTTTCTGTTAAATCATGACTAAAACATTTTTTCTCAAAACAAGGTTGATGCCCCTTTAACTTTTGATCTCAATATGAGCGTACAATTGCTTTGTCATGTTGTAGCTGGTTCTAAGTCTACCATGGGCGGTTACAATACAATGATGACTTATACTGTCCTCCAGTTGTCAATGGAAACATTTGTATTGAATTCTTACTTCCAGAATCGGCTGTGGGCAGGACTGTTGCGCTTTACACAATACTGCTGACAGCTTACAGTTTACATGTGTGACAGTAATTTCTTTTGTTTGTTTGTTTGTTTGTTTTGTTTCTGTCCTCGGATAGTGTATATGCGGTGGTGGGAAAAAGCCGGTGTGTTGAGTGTGCATTACGGACGATGTGCGGTGGTAGTGTAGGAGCTGGGCTAGTGTGCAGTAGTCTGAAAGTTGTCGGTTCAATTCCCGGCTTCCACCGTTGTGCGCTTGAGCAAGGCAATTAACCCCAAATTGCTCCGGGGACAATGTAATCCCTTGTAATATAGTTAACATATTGTAAGTCACTTTGGGTGAAACAAGTGTCTGCTAAATGTAAAATAATATAAAGTAAATTGTGTGTTTGTCTCAGGCTACGGAAGTGTAACCTCACCGTGAGCTGTTCATCTCTAGCTGCAGCTCTCAGATCAAACCCCTCCAGTCTGAGAGAGCTGGACCTCAGACACAACACACTGCAGCCGTCTGGAGTGGAGCTGCTTTCTGCTCTACAGAGAGACTCTACATATAAACTGACTCAACTAGAGTAAGTAAGGATGAACACAGCACATACAATCACAGTCCAAAGTAATCCTGTGTGCTATGTGTAATTGACACAACATGACTAACACACACAAATACACACTTATTTACAGGTGACCTTGAGTGTTGGTATTAAAAAAAGAAAAATCTGATTGGTTGATTTATTATGGTGATGTCCCTGTCCTATGTCACTAAATGTTTCAAGGCAGGTAGTGCGTGGTAGATGGATGGGGAAATGCCCTGCATGTCTGTCTCTTCGGCTAACACTAACATCTGTTCTCTATAGTAAGTTAACGCTGAAATTGCAGTTGTGGAGACAAACAGAATATTTTGCTAAATGTGTCTGTAATTGCATAAAGAAAAAGCACACACCATATGGCTACAGCCTTGCATGTCTGTGTTGCGGAATCCTAATGAAGAAAATCCCATTCCAAGGATGATGGAATCTGCTGAATCTCCTCAACAGGTATTAACTGGGGAGAAATCAAACATCCGTCAGTGTGACTGGTGACTCAATATCAGATGATCATCCAACTGCCCCACACATCAGCACTATGTTTCTATATGTTTAATGCTAATTTAAAATATTTAGTTTGTTATGAAGTGACGCATTGATTAGCATTTATAAGCTGATGAAAGCAAGATTTGTAAAGAGATTATTTTTCAGTTAATGTTGAGTAGCATGAAAATTTTCTTTTTTATGAATATCTAGCCATATAGTGCCATGAGCACCATTAAACTTTCTTTTGTCACAAACTAGTTTGTCTCAGTGTGGTCAGTTCAATCACTCATATCAGGTTTGTGCCTCAACCACAATTCTTAATATCCATCCACTAATGTATCCCCAGACCCACCAGTTAAAATATCAGTCTTATAAGTGCTTTAAAGAGGGGCAGACAGCTCTACATCATCACTAATCCCTCTAAAAGCACAACAGGGGAAGGTGTTTACAGCTGGGGACCCAGTTCTACATTCCAGTGCTTTCTAGTGGCCTATATGGAATCTGTAGGTAGAGGAGGCAGCAGAGACCACATGAGGCCTTGAACCCTGGACTAGGAACACTAGCATGCACCCACAACACTAAAGAACCCTGGACTACAAGAACACTAACATGTACCCTGACCACAACGCTAAAGAACCCTGGACTACAAGAACACTAACATGTACCCTGACCACAACGCTAAAGAACCCTGGACTACAAGGTCAAACTGACTGTCTCAGTCTGACTATATACTCAGGTGTATATGTCCAAGTACAAATGATAAAGCAGATTAAGACGAGGTGATTTCTTAGACAGGTTAGGTATTGACTTGGGACTATATTGGGGCTTAGCACTGCTACTTGTGTGCAGAGATTGTACTGTGGCAAGTGAGACAAGGTACTCGTGTGTTGCATGATGTCTCGGTGCCCAAGTAGCCGTGCTTCACCCCAATATGGGGGAGAGAGGGGTAAGACGAGCCACTTTTTACATTTTCCATCACAGCGTCATGTCAATGACGTCTTTTTTTGCAATCTTCATACCATATCAAACTTCAAAGTGTCCTGCTACTATTTGACTATAAAAAAACATTGAAAACATTTTATAGACCCAGTGATATGCCCTTTTGAAAAAAAGTGGTCAAGTGGCTCAACTTACCCCATGCACGGGGTAAGATGAGCCAATGTGTGGGGTAAAATAAGCCAAAGCAAAAACTCATGTAAAAGATTGTTTTATTAAGTCTTTCATTGTTCATAACACGATATATGACCTGTAAAAGCTATGTCAACCAATTCAGCCTTTAAACTTATCTTAAAAAACATTTAAAGTGTAAAAGGGATATAGAGTGGATGCATGGACCATATTATCTTGTTCTCATATGTTAAAATATGTTAAAATATAATATTGTACATTATTCTCATATGTTAAAATATCATATTGTAATCCTTATCAAAAATAAACTCAACTGCAATTTAAAAGCCTGATGTTAAAATATAGGCCTGATATTGTCAGGCTTTTTGTGGCTCAACTTGCCCCACCTCTTATGGCTCATCTTACCCCATAGCACCATTTCGGGAAAAAAATGCTTCTCATGACAAGCTAGACTAAGATTTGTCATTTTGATTAACCCTCATATAATAGCTTATAAAGGCACTATCTCAGATATAATGTGTCTAAATGATGTTTTATTCTTGTTTTCTCTAAATCATCTTACTTCTGGACAAACATGGAATTCACTCAGAGAGCAAAAAAACACATTATTCCAAATATCTTTCTTACCAAATTTTCCATGTGCTTCCCTTCTCTACTGATGTTAGGAAAGGGTCCCCTCCCCCTTAGAATGCTGTCATAAAATTAAATTTGTTTACCATATCCTAGAAAAAGGGTATGGCTCACCTTACCCCTCGGCTCATCTTACCCCTCTCTCCCCTATGATATAGTAAATAATATGGAAGGTCCAGTCAACCAGTATTCCTGGCAACAATTCCACCATGAAAACTAAATAGCACTCCAAACAAGTCAGAGAAGCGTAAGTGAGGTGAACAAAGTTCCAGACACTAAGCATCCTCTGGAGTTCAGGGAAATTCATCATCGGGGAATGTAAGGAATATGGCAAATGTGCAAATCAGACCGTAAAATAGGCTGTCATCACAAACTGAGTGACCTTCAAGACGAATACTGGTGGGGGAGGCCACCAAGGCACCTATGGCAACTGAAGGAGTTAAATGCTTCAGCAGCTAAGATTGGAGACATTCTGCATTTGCAATTGCCCAAGGCAAAGCTCTATAAGCTCTATAAATCTCAATTTGATATGGGAGACTCCAAGGTCAAATTGAAGGAGGCTCTTTGGTGTGATAATACCAAAATTCAGCTTTTTGGCCATCTAGATGCCATGTATGGGCAAAACTTCTTGACAGAAGGTCTTGGGAGCCTTGTAAAGCTAAAGTGAATCCAGCAAAATCTGGAACTCCTGGAGGACAATCTGATTCAGTGCGCAAGAGAACTACAACGTAGGAGAAGATTTACTTTCAAGACAATGAGCTGAAGCCTACAGCAATAACCACACAGAAAGACCCAGACTCAGACCTAAATCCTATGGAAAATCTGTGGATGGACTGAAAAAGGGCGTTTGAGCATATTGCATCCACAACAAGAATAGGAAGGATGGAGCCAGCAAATCTAGATAAGCTGGAGGAGTTATTTCAGATGGGCAAAAACAAAGTATATTGGTATGCTTTTCAAAACATTCGCATTTGAGGGGCTGGATGTGTGGAAGCACAATTGTGCTTCAATTAATGAATGAATGAAAGAATTATGGGGTTTGTTGATGGGTGTGTGTGTGTACCATACCATGTATTCCTGCATGCACCTTTGTTATTCTACTTTTCACTTTCAGAAGGCACAATGGCATTGTGAAAAGCGGAGATTCCGCTTTCACGGGTTCTGCCGTTTATGAGCGCTAACTCCACACACGCAGCTCCCACATAGCATTTACACTGATAAACTACAGTTCCCGACATGCCTCACATTCACAGACCCGCGGCGTTTCAAAGCCTACCGTGCTAGCGACCGCTAGCAACCTCTCCGTTTAAAACATCCACAATGCATGTCATTTCAGTCTACTACATTTATTTATCAACATACCTAGCGAACAGTGAGGTACCCACTGATTCAGCTCCATTTTCCATCCCGTAGTAACAATATAATCACTTTCCAAACATACACGACACTCACGCATTTTGTCTGCCGGCGTTCTGTTTGTGTGCACCCGAATTCTGGTCCCCAGGGGAAACACGAACCACGTTGGGGCTAGTTCCTTATTCCCTGTCCCGGGACAGTGGAAAGTGTGTGGTTTAGTGTGGGGGTGATGAGTCGGCGTGTGTTGAGCTAGTTTGTTATTGTTTGTTCTGACTGTTGCATGTAATGTTCCTGTCTGTATGTAAAGTATATGTATGGCCATTTATATCTTTTATATGGTGTAAGTTATGTGTTATGTTATGTATTATGTATGTATATGGGAAAGTACATTGTTACTGCATAGGTGTTGCACCCTGTTGTATAGTGGGCTCTTCCAATTAGCTGGGGATTGGTAGGCCTATTTAAAGGTGAGACATAGAGTGCTGAGGAGAATGGTCTGGGATGGCAGAGCACTGCGTCAGCTTGCTGTGAGGCTGTGTATTGAAAGTGAGTTATGCGTTATATTGCCTATGATGGCCGGTTTTGTTTTCGTTTTCAAAGTATTTTTGTTTGTTTATTATTGATTAACTCGCACCTGCGCACTGTAAATAAACCTGCACCTTTATCACGGAAACTACGGTATTTCTTGTCTGACTCCAAAACACTCTTCCAAAGTCCTCTGGACACGCCCATCCCTCTCTGTGAGTTAGGGGTTGCAAAGCCTCTTTCTCACAATTGGTGGCAGCGGTGGGATCGTGGCGCCTCCCGGGAAGCCGAAGAAGAGGGGAGCCCAGAGACGATACCTGTTGAGGCCGGGAATGTCAGTCAGACGGCTTGTCCAAGGGGACCTGCATGAGAAGATGTCCGGTGATGAGGCTGAGGATGGAGCCAAAGGTAGAGAACCAGGCGTTGTGTTGGGAGCAGAGGGAGAGCCAGAGGCGCTTGATTTAGGTTCTTTGTACAAGCTCATTACAAAGTCCCTAAAGAACCAGGAGCGTGAGGCCTTCAAGCAGGAGCAGAGGTGGCGCAGTGTCCAGATCCAGCTGAACAGCGTTCGAGATGAGCTGGAGGCGGAGCGGAGGGGCGACGGTGATCGACCTAGGCAGCCGGTGCCAGATGATGATTGGCGCCTGCCAGCAGACCCCCAGCGTCCAGCAGCACCACCAGCAGACCCCCTGCGTCCAGCAGCACCACCAGCACAGCCCCAGCGTCCAGCAGCACCTCCCGCAGCCCCACAGCATCCAGCACCAGATCCAGCCGCACCAACTCCTGCAGCGTGGACCAGGAAAGCAGTGCCTAAGCTAGAGGAGGCAGATGACATTGAACAATATCTCACCACCTTTGAGAGACTGGCCACGGCCTACAGGTGGCCAAGAGCAGACTGGGCTGTGTACCTGGTGCCTTATCTCACAGGGCGCGCTCGGGCTGCTTACGTGGCGATGGACATTATAGAGGCCGTGGACTATGACAAAGTTAAGGAGGCCATACTGACAAAGTATGACATCCATGAGGAGACCTACAGACAGCGGTTCCGGGATCCAGAAGTCCAACCAGGGGAGACCCCTAGAGAGTTGTACAACCGCCTTAAAGACCTCTACCGCAAATGGTGTAAGCCAGCAGGGAAGACCGTGGAGGAGATAGGAGAGATCTTCATCCTGGAGCAGTACCTGCGCTCCCTGATTCCAGAGGTTCGTGTTTGGGTGAAGGAGCACAACCCGACAACAGGCCAGAAAGCGGCAGAGCTGGTGGAGGCGTTCCTGGGTGCTCGACGGGGACCAAAGACTTGCTGGTTCCAGAGCCTCAGCCGGCCTGCAGCCGGAGGTAAGTCTGGGGGATTCGGTGGGGGAGTTGGTCCTACGGGGTTTGGGCAGAGCAGAACACCTAAAACACAGACCTACACTTCTCCCTCTACCTCACAGCCTAGGCAAACCTACCCTGCTCCCTCCACTTCACAGCCTAGACAGGCCCCTGCACATCCAACCCCCCTGAATAGGGCCAGTGTCATATGTCACTTCTGCAATCAGGCAGGGCACATGATTAGGGACTGTCCTGTCCGGAAGGCCAAGGGAGCAAGCATGTGCAGTGTGCCTAGACCAGGGAAGGGGTCTGAGCAGTATGTTGGTAGAGTCCAAACTACCCCTGTTAGAGTGAATGGCCGAGCTACAGTTGCACTCCTAGACACAGGCAGCACACAGACCTTAGTTCAGCCTCATCTGGTAGAGAGGTCAGGTGGGCTGGGGAATGGGCAACTAAGGGTTTGCTGTGTCAATGGAGATGAGCATGTGTATCCTGTGGCAGAGATTTGCCTTGAGGTCAGAGGTCAGGGTTATTGGCTAACTGCTGGTGTAGTGAAGGGGTTAAGCTATCCTGTAGTGTTGGGGCAAGATGTGCTGATACTACCTGAGCTGGTGCAATCCTCAACGCCAGTTAGCATGGTGGTAACACGGTCCCAAGCAAATGCTAAGGCAGAGCAGAACCCAGAGATCACCACACTATTAGACATGCCATATAGCCAGGCTGAGATTAGCCCCCCTGAGTGTGTCAAAACCCATAAGAGTCGCAAGCAGAGACGAAGAGAGAAACTGCAGGGCACAGTGCAGAAGATGGGAGAGCAGGGGCCAGTTCCAGAGGTTACAGGGGATGACTGGTGGGAGCTTCCCAGTAACTTTGGTGACCTGCAGAGAGAGGATGAGTCATTAACAGAGCCTTTCAGTAAAGTGACTGAGGTGGAGGGCCAGAAGACAGGTGTAGCCACAGCCTTATCTGGGGAGCACTATGTTATCCAGGAGGGCCTATTGTACCACCAACCTGAAGGGGGCAGTGTCGAGCAGTTGGTAGTCCCAAAGTGTCTGCGAGACAAAGTGCTGGCCTTAGGTCATGATATTCCCTGGGCAGGACACCTAGGCAATGTCAAAACTCTGGAGAGAATAGCTGGGCGGTTCTATTGGCCAGGGCTATACAGTGAGGTCCAAAGATACTGTAAATCCTGTCCCACCTGTCAGCTAACTAGCAGCCATAAGGTTAAGCCTTCCCCTTTGCAGTCCCTTCCCATTATTGGTATTCCATTCAGCAGAATAGCGATGGACATAGTGGGGCCCTTGGAGAGAACACAGTCAGGTCACCGATTCATCCTGGTTGTGTGCGACTATGCTACCCGATACCCCGAAGCATTCCCTTTGCGCAAGATCACAGCTGGGGCGATTGCCCGTGTCTTGCTTCAGTTGATCTCTAGAGTAGGCATACCAGATGAGATCATCACAGACCAGGGCACTGCATTCCTATCCAAAACACTTAAGCAGGTGTACAGTTTACTGGGGATAAGGGGAATAAGGACAACTCCCTACCATCCTCAGACTGATGGGTTGGTGGAGAGGTATAACAGGACTTTAAAAAGTATGCTGAGGAAGTTTGTTGCAGCTAATGGCAAAGACTGGGACCAATGGCTGCCATACCTCCTCTTCGCCTACAGGGAGGTGCCCCAAGCCTCTACAGGGTTCTCGCCCTTTGAACTGTTGTACGGGCGACAGGTGAGGGGCCCTTTGGATCTATTGAGGGAGGCCTGGGTGAGGCCAAGGCCTGCCGAGACCAACAGCTTGCTCGCGTATGTCCTCAGAATGCGGGACAAAATGGAGGAGATGGCAAGTCTGGTGGAGGAGAACATGCAGCAGGCCCAGCAGACCCAAGCTCGCTGGTATGACCAGGCAGCAAGGCAGAGGACCTTCCAGCCAGGACAACAAGTTCTTTTGCTTTTACCCACGTCCGAGAACAAGCTTCTGGCCCGATGGCAGGGGCCCTATCGGATTACACGTCAGCTGGGGCCGGTGACTTATGAGTTGGAGATGCCGGAGAGGCGGAAGACCAAGCAAGTCTTCCACATCAACCTCCTCAAGGAGTGGCATGAACGGGCGTTGCCGCTCAGCCACCAGCTGATGGTGCAAGCGGTAATGGAGGAGGAGGATACTCCGGAGCAGTTTTTTCCTTCAGGTGTCCCCGCCACCGAGTTGGATTTCTCACACCTGACTGCTGAGCAGGTGCAGGAATTGCAGGCAATCATGCCTGAGGGCCTGTTCTCAGAGCAGCCGGGGTGTACCTCGGTGGTGGAGCATGACATCCCCTTGAAAGACTCCCGGCCGGTGAGACAGAGGATGTACAGAATCCCTGAGCGCTTGTTGCCTGCACTCCAGGAGGAGTTGGAGGTGATGAAGCAGCTTGGGGTCATTGAGCGTTCCTACAGTGGGTGGAGCAGCCCTGTTGTCTTAGTGCCTAAGAAAGACGGGAGCATTCGATTCTGCATTGACTTCAGGCAGGTCAATGCTCAGTCCAATTTTGACGCCTACCCAATGCCGAGGCTGGATGACCTCATAGAGCGTCTGGGAAGGGCGCACTTCATCACCACTTTGGACCTTTGTAAGGGGTATTGGCAGGTTCCTTTGGCTGAGGGAGCTAGGCCATATACTGCCTTCCGTACTCCACAGGGATTGTACCAGTTCACTGTTATGCCATTTGGCCTGCAGGGGGCGCCAGCCACCTTTCAAAGACTAATGGACCGGGTCTTGGAAGGCACAGGTGCCTTTGCAGCGGCCTATTTGGACGACATAGTCGTTTATAGCGCCACCTGGCAGGAACACCTGGAACATTTAGCCGAGGTGCTGCGGCGCATTCATCATGCAGGGCTGACGATCCAGCCAAAGAAATGTGCCTTGGCCCAGCAGGAGGTCAGGTATCTGGGACATATTCTCGGTGGTGGGGTGATAAGGCCTCAGAAGGATAAAGTTGAAGCTGTCCGGGACTGCCCGCGACCCCAGACCAAAAAGGACATACGGTCTTTCTTGGGGCTTGCAGGGTGGTACCGGAGATTCATCCCGAACTTTGCAACCCGAGCAGCACCTCTCACTGATCTGACCCGGAAGTCGGGTGCTGCACAGATCCAGTGGGGGGAGGTGCATGAGAGGGCTTTCCAGGACTTAAAAGAGACACTGTTAAGTGAACCTGTGTTGCAGAGTCCGGACTTTCAAAGACAGTTTACGGTTCAGACCGATGCCTCTGGAGTTGGACTGGGGGCAGTGCTTCTCCAGGGGGAGGCGGAGCAGCAAAAGCCGGTGGCTTACATAAGCCGTAAGCTCTTTCCACGGGAGACCAGGTACTCTGTGGTGGAGCTGGAGTGCCTGGCAGTGAAATGGGCCTTGGACACTTTCAAATATTACCTTTTGGGTAGAGACTTTGTACTTGAAACTGACCATAGGGCATTGCAGTGGTTGGGGAAAATGAAAGACTCCAATGCACGCATAACCCGGTGGTATTTGTCTATGCAACCATTCAGGTTTCAGGTTCAGTACAGGGCAGGGAAACAGAACCCTGTCGCTGACTTCCTGTCTCGTCACCCTAGTGACGAGCCTTCCGAGGGGGAAGGAAATGTGAAAAGCGGAGATTCCGCTTTCACGGGTTCTGCCGTTTATGAGCGCTAACTCCACACACGCAGCTCCCACATAGCATTTACACTGATAAACTACAGTTCCCGACATGCCTCACATTCACAGACCCGCGGCGTTTCAAAGCCTACCGTGCTAGCGACCGCTAGCAACCTCTCCGTTTAAAACATCCACAATGCATGTCATTTCAGTCTACTACATTTATTTATCAACATACCTAGCGAACAGTGAGGTACCCACTGATTCAGCTCCATTTTCCATCCCGTAGTAACAATATAATCACTTTCCAAACATACACGACACTCACGCATTTTGTCTGCCGGCGTTCTGTTTGTGTGCACCCGAATTCTGGTCCCCAGGGGAAACACGAACCACGTTGGGGCTAGTTCCTTATTCCCTGTCCCGGGACAGTGGAAAGTGTGTGGTTTAGTGTGGGGGTGATGAGTCGGCGTGTGTTGAGCTAGTTTGTTATTGTTTGTTCTGACTGTTGCATGTAATGTTCCTGTCTGTATGTAAAGTATATGCATGGCCATTTATATCTTTTATATGGTGTAAGTTATGTGTTATGTTATGTATTATGTATGTATATGGGAAAGTACATTGTTACTGCATAGGTGTTGCACCCTGTTGTATAGTGGGCTCTTCCAATTAGCTGGGGATTGGTAGGCCTATTTAAAGGTGAGACATAGAGTGCTGAGGAGAATGGTCTGGGATGGCAGAGCACTGCGTCAGCTTGCTGTGAGGCTGTGTATTGAAAGTGAGTTATGCGTTATATTGCCTATGATGGCCGGTTTTGTTTTCGTTTTCAAAGTATTTTTGTTTGTTTATTATTGATTAACTCGCACCTGCGCACTGTAAATAAACCTGCACCTTTATCACGGAAACTACGGTATTTCTTGTCTGACTCCAAAACACTCTTCCAAAGTCCTCTGGACACGCCCATCCCTCTCTGTGAGTTAGGGGTTGCAAAGCCTCTTTCTCACAGGCATAAAGAGATAATTTGATGCTGCATTTCCTTGGATACAAATATTTAAAATGTCCTTTCTAGAAACGAAAAGTGATCAAAAATCTTTCGCCTGCGTGTGTGTGTGTGTGTGTGTGTTTGTGTGTGAGTGTCTTTTCACTCCAACAAGAAATGAAACCAACCAGAGAGAGGCTGTGATCTTACACACCATCTTTTATTGACAATAATGACATTAAAAAGACCAAAATAAAATAACATAACTCTGCCTCTAGGTGGCGCCATTCTCCATTTGAAACTGTGATTGAAAGAGGTCCAAGAGTGCCAAAGAAAAGAAGAAGAAAACAAGAGGACAAGAGAAAAGGCCCAAGCTACCCCCAACTCAGTCACCAGTTCAGAACTCCCCAATCTGACTTGTACTGCATATAAGATACTGAACACTAGGACTCATATTACTTATCAATATAGCGCCTCATCACCTACTGTTCATTATCTCTCCACACAAGATAAGCAAGTATGGCCCTATATCACTGGTAAAGCCCTTGATAGCCACCTGTGAGCCCCTAGACGGCTCAGCTCAGCTCATCTCAGCTCATGCCCTCAGGACTGCCCACCGCCCGCTCCACTGTGATGCTCAGCTCTGTGCCAGGGCTCGCCGTGCTCTTCTGCAGCAAGGTGGGCAGTCCCACAGCGTCCCAGGAAACGCCTCTGTATCTGACGCCACATATGAGGGCCAACACTGATCCAGGGACAGAGAATAACGCCTCTGTTCCCGAGTTGGCTGCTGGCTACAGCCCTCATGGCGCAAGCTGTTTATTATTCTACAACTGACAGGTGAGTACTAACCTATGCTTGGGCAAAACGCATAACCCTGCCAGATGCATCTTATCTGTGTGGAGTGCATGTACAGATGGTACACAGCTGTTTGAGAACCTATGAGAGGTGCTGCAAAACGCAGACACCTGTGTGTGTGTGTGTAGGGGGGGAGGGGGTGATACACACATATAACAACCAAAAAAAGAAGAAACAACATCCCTCAAACTGTCCATTTTCCCAGATTCATAAGAGTATATCATATCAAATCACCCTTGCAGCAGCTTTTGAACTTCTGGCAAAGAGAGACACTAGAAAGCAACAGGGGAAAAGAAAATAAACACAAACAAAAAGGAAGAGGAAAACAAAAAGAGAGAAAGAAAATACACACAAACAAAAGGGAACATGGAAAACGAAACGCATCATAGAGTTCTGCATGCGCAGCCACCAGGAAGTTCAGCTCAGTTTTTACTCACAAAGCTGAAATATATCTGAAATATATTTAAAGATCACTGCGCCCAGTTGAGGCCCATGCCTCGCTAATATAATAAATGTATAATAGTATATATATATATTTATATATACTCTATGTCCATTTGGGAGGTTGTAACTTGAGTGAAGATTTGGTCTCTCTCTTTGTGGTACCAGGTGAATGAGCGAGGAAGGCCAGAATGATGCACGCTTCTGTGTGTGTGTGTGTGTGTGTGTGTGTGTGTGTGTGTGTGTGTGTGCAAGATACTGAAATTACTCCCCATCATTTCTGTGTTGCCTCCACAGTGCATGTCTAAGCTCGACTCTGATGTGGAAACTCTGAGGATCTGGAGTATCGGACATCTTGCTAAACACATTAGCGCTAGCATGATCCTTCTTGCATCAGTGGGCTACACTGCCTACAGTCTGTGAGAGCAGAGACTACATCATCTACAGTCTGGGAGGGGCAGAGTGTACATCACTCTACAGTTTTCAGTCCTCTTGAGGTGGACTCCCCCAAGGTGCAATTCGTGCCGTGTCTTGAACACACACGCACCACATTCCTGATTGGACCAAACCCTGAGCCAATGGAAGCGGAGGGGAAGTGACGGACAGGTGCATTATCCTAATCAGAACGGCGCATTAATGGGGCACCGATGCTGTGGGGCTTGAAAGTCACCCCAAAGCATCTTGGGATATCCCTGCGGGGCGTAAGGGGGAGGGGGGCGTCCTGATGACGCTGGTGATTCAGACTATCATACAGAGGTGCGTGGTGTGTGTGTGTGTGTGTGTGTGTGTGTGTGTGTGTCTGTGTGTCTGTATGTGTGTCACACTGTGCAAGTTCAGAAAACAGGCTTCAAGTTGGTAAATGTACATATATGCAAGCTAAAGAGAATCTGTCACTTAGCACTGTATGTGTGTGTGTGTGCGTGCGTGCGTGTGTGTGTGTGTACATGTGTCTCAGTCAGTGATGCGTGTCGGGGTGCTGGGCTGGTTCAGGCCCATGGTCTTGCAGAGCCACCCAGCAAAGTCCACCTCTTCCACCTCAGCGCGCTTAATGAAGGTGTGGTTCTGCAAACACACAACATCGCACACACACAAATTCAGTCGTGAATTCAAGTGTTCAATTTAAGACCAGTTTCAACATTACAAACTACAATCTACAAAACATGTCTTCCTAATAACATTGAGTCACAGACACATCCCCTACTAAACCTCTGAGCAGCAACCTGATTTGCCAGGTCAGATGATTAGAACTCACCATCAGCATCTTAAGATCTGCCCGGTCTGCAGGGTTCTTTATGAGGCTGCACACACAAAAAACAACACAAATAAGTGTTGGCAACAGTAAACATCAACCAACCGACGAGGTTTCCATGGTTTCAAAGAGCGGGCCACTCACCATTTGGTGACAAACTCCTGGAAGTCTGAGGTGAACACGCCCAGCGGCAATTTGGGAGGAGGCTGAGGGAGGAGACAGAACAACAGAGCACCAATCAGAATGCAGCAGGGAGAGCTCAAATGGTGTGTGTGTGCGTGCGTGTGTGTGTGTGTGTGTTCTCACCTCATTGACGATGTAGTCCAGCAGCTCAAAGATGGCCATAGCTGGCCCGTGCCCTGAGGACAGAATTCATACTCAGGGTTAGTGACCGCATCGTCCTCTCTCAGCATGCAAATGTATATGTGTGTACACACCACAGACTGCTCTCCTTGGAGGTCTTGGGTCTGTCTGTGTGTGTGTGTGTGTGTGTGTGTGGTCTTCCTGGCAGTATGTGTGTGTGTTCTCACCGCTGACTGGTCTGCCGGGCGGCCAGGGTCTGGGTGAGGCGCTCTGTGTGTGTGTGTGTGTGTTCTCACCGCTGACTGGTCTGGCGGGCGGCCTGGGTCTGGGTGAGGTGCTCTGAGCTTCTCCATCGGCTCCGTCCACTAGAGGGCGCCCGAAGATGGCCTCGAGCTCGCGGGGGTCGGGCGGGGGGATGGGGTAGCGGCCGATGGACAGCTCCACCAGAGACAGGCCCATGCTCCACACGTCCGACTGCACCGAGTAGTGGGTGCCCTGCAGACGCTCGGGCTGGGGGGGTGCACACAGGCGCTCATCAATACACTCACACACATGACCATGTATGTACACACTCATTCAATCAATCACGACAAATCATGTCCTGTAGGTACACACAAAATGAACACACACACACACACACACACACACACACACACACACACACACACACACACACACACACACACACACACACACACACGTGTGAACAGGCAAGAATAATCAGAAGGGCTGGCACACAGTGTGGTATGATGTGAGAAAGATAGTGGAGAAAGATAGTTTTGCATCAGGATGTTGATGAAGTTGACTGTAACCTTTTCACTGAACGCAACAGCATCTCTTCTGTAATGACTCCATCGCCCTCGTCATCACCAGCAGAGCTTGGGGACTACTGATTCTAATAACCGGTCAATCTGTAGTGTGTGTAGGTGTCTGTGTGTCTGTGTGTGTGTGAGTGTGGTAAACATGCAGACAGTCTCCTGTCAGTCACCGATATGTAGAAGTGTGTAGAAGTATGTAGTGTGTGTGTGAGTGTGTGAGTGTGTGTGTGTGTGTGTGTCCTGCCACTCACCGACATATAGGAGCGAGTGCCCACAAAGGAATTGGCCATGGAGTCGATGAGCTGGCCACTCACACCAAAGTCACAGAGCTTGATCTCACCGCGAGAGTTCACCAGGATGTTAGAGGGCTTTACGTCTGCAAAGAGGAAGAGTATAGAGCATGGGCAATTGACAAGTGTGTGTGGGTGGGTGTGTATGCGAGTGTGGGCGTGTCTGTGAGAGAGAGTGTGTCTGTGTGTATGTATCTGTCTGTCTGTCTGTGAGAGAGAGAGAGAGAGAGTGTGTGTGTGTGTGTGTGTGTGTGTGTGTGTGTGTGTGTGTGTGTGTGTGTGTGTGTGTGTTGGTAGTGTACTGCTTTCTCGCTCCAGTCTCACCTCTGTGCATGATCTGATGCTTCTCGCGGAGGTACGCCAGACCCCTTAGAACCTGAGAACACACAAGCGTGGGGAACGTCACTTTGGCATTTTCATGCCTGTTCTCAACACACTGTTTCAGTCAGCGAATCCTCTATGGCGTTATCAGGCTCTCTTAGTCTTGGGCAAATTCAGCTCTGTGCCTTATCTTAAACACACCACTTAAAGGAGCCGTATGTAGGATTTTGGCCAAAACGAGTACTGTAATTACTTTCAAAATACTGTAGAGCGGTGAATCGCCTCCCCCTCCCCTCTGAGTCACGGTTGCCAGCTAGCTGCAGCAGGAACGTAGGCTGCTAGCTTTCAATGGCAAGTTTTCCTCAGCATAATGACAGAGAAACGAACTCACTCTGATAATGCATTGCTAACGTTAGCAATGACTATAGCTGCTTTTATTTCCCAAACAATTCCTTAGCCTACCTTTTCAATTCAATGACCCACCTCCTCCATATGGTCAACATAACGTTACTTTGCACGAACTTGCATAATTTGTTCAACTGTCGTCATGAATAGGCTATTTAAAATGTCCATTTACAGTAGCCTACAAGTAAGTTAGCCAAACTGATGAATCTTTACCTGTCCAGGAGCAAATTAACAACACTGATGTCTGTCTTCAAATTCTTCTCAATTTTCAGCCGTCTCAATCTCCTAAATCCTTGTTTTATTTAGACGTAGGCCTATTTCGGATTCATAACAAGGTCTTTTAGGTTCCATAACGGTAGACATATTTTATCCAACACGTTTGTAGCTGCAGCTGTCTATGGTGGTAACTAGCATAGCTGGCAACCCGGATGGCGAAATACTACTGACTTCGTGATTCGTAGATAAGTGTAGGGCGGCGCATCAAACCAAAACACAACATAACAACATCAACATCAGTTGAGGGCTGCAACTTCACTTTTAAATGAAAATATCTTGGCCGGACTAGTGTTGTCAGTGATATAAGTATTTGAAATTAGCATGATTTCTAAATGTCTAGTGACATATCAGGGCCATTTTATGATTAATTGAAATACATTTCCTACATACGGCTCCTTTAAAGGAATACGCCACCCAAAAATGAAATTAAGCTAGTCTCGGTCACCCCCAGAGTTAGAACAGTGAAAAAAACCCGGTTAAAATCCGTCCGGGCATTCTCCTGCTTTGGGAGCAGCGATGTTAGCTTTAGCTTAGAACAGTTGCTGTAGATGAAGGGTGTCAGTGAGCACGTCCTCCAAAAAGTGACCGAGACGTCTACATTTTTTTCTAAATATATTTTGGGAGCCGTGTGTTCAAAACGAGTACAAATCATAATGCAAAATCGAACGAGACTATTACCTGGGCAGATCTTTACTTGGAACTATTTTCAGCCTCATCGCCGACGAAGCACCGCTAGCTAGGCGCAAAGTTCTCACGTAGCAGTCTTGTAAACTCCCAACTAGCTTCGACTGGAACTTCACAAGTGGTGCTACGTGAGAACTTTGCGCCTAGCTAGCGGTGCTTCGTCGGCGATGAGGCTGAAAATAGTTCCAAGTAAAGATCTGCCCAGGTAATAGTCTCGTTCGATTTTGCATTATGATTTGTACTCGTTTTGAACACACGGCTCCCAAGATATATTTAGAAAAAAATGTACACGTCTCGGTCACTTTTTGGAGGACGTGCTCACTGACACCCTTCAACTACAGCAACTGTTCTAAGCTAAAGCTAACATCGCTGCTCCCAAAGCAGGAGAATGCCCGGACGGATTTTAACCGGGTTTTTTTCACTGTTCTAACTCTGGGGGTGACCGAGACTAGCTTAATTTCATTTTTGGGTGGCGTATTCCTTTAAGTCAATGCTATTTGTGATTTGAATGACAACGGATGAAGGATATTAGTTCTTGGACCATGGTCATCCACATACCACACATGAAGTGAAGGTCATGACCAGTGAGGTCAACACTTTTGTTTATCAATGACTACATAATGTGCCACTTACTAAATATACTTTGCTCAGGAATGGAAGTCCTCCGCTGTTATTCTACAATGTGATCAATCTAGTCCTTCAGGTATATGGACTGTGCGAGATACTCACCGCAATACTGACTTTACCCAGAATCTCCTCTGGGATCCTCTTGGCCTCCTTTAGCACCTGGTCCAGTGATCCACCGTCCTGCAGGCCAGAGGAGAAGAGATTACAGACACCTCCTAAACACCTCTACTCCCAACACTGCTCCAGGACCACTACACAGTAGAGTAGACACCTCCTAAACACCTCTACTCCCAACACTGCTCCAGGACCACTACACAGCAGAGTAGACACCTCCTAAACACCTCTACTCCCAACACTGCTCCAGGACCACTACACAGTAGAGTAGACACCTCCTAAACACCTCTACTCCCAACACTGCTCCAGGACCACTACACAGTAGAGTAGACACCTCCTAAACACCTCTACTCCCAACACTGCTCCAGGACCACTACACAGTAGAGTAGACACCTCCTAAACACCTCTACTCCCAACACTGCTCCAGGACCACTACACAGTAGAGTAGACACCTCCTAAACACCTCTAGTCCCAACACTGCTCCAGGACCACTACACAGTAGAGTAGACACCTCCTAAACACCTCTAGTCCCAACACTGCTCCAGGACCACTACACAGTAGAGTAGACACCTCCTAAACACCTCTACTCCCAACACTGCTCCAGGACCACTACACAGTAGAGTAGACACCTCCTAAACACCTCTACTCCCAACACTGCTCCAGGACCACTACACAGTAGAGTAGACACCTCCTAAACACCTCTACTCCCAACACTGCTCCAGGACCACTACACAGTAGAGTAGACACCTCCTAAACACCTCTACTCCCAACACTGCTCCTGGACCACTACACAGCAGAGTAGGGAGCGATTAGACACCTCCTAAACACCTCTAAAGCAGACATAGAGTAGAGTAGGGGGGACAGCTAAAGATATACTCTTCCATTACAGAGGCAACTTTACACAACTCTTTCCTCTATCCTTACCCCTTGTAAATTCATCCATCTCTCTCTTCCTCCATCTTTCCCCATCTATATCCATCTCTCTCTCTCTCTCTCTCTCTCTCTCTCTCTCTCTCTCTCTCTCTCTCTCTCTCTCTCTTTCCCCTCTAAATCCATCCATCTCTTATTCCATCTTTCTCCCTCTCTTCCTCCATCCTTCCCCCATCTACATCCAACTATTTATCCTCCTCCATCCTTCCTCCTCTACATCCATCCATCTTTTTCTCATTTCCTCCATCCTTCCCCTACATGCATCTCCCAGCATGCATCTAGGCAGATGATGATGACCCATCAGTTGCTGTAGTAACCCTTTATGCAGGATTTCTTTCCTTAGATCCAACCCGCCTTCTTCCTCTCTCTCTCGTCGTTCACTCAGCCTTCCCATAATGCAGATGCTCATCTCTCCCTCACTGTAGAAGGCCCCATAACAATCAACTAAGCATCGATGTCTGGAACTACCTTTCTTCCGTTATAGTACCATAGCACTACCCATCCATCCATCCATTCATCCATAATGCAGATGCTCATCTCTCCCTCACTGTAGAAGGCCCCATAACAATCAACTAAGCATCGATGTCTGGAACTACCTTTCTTCCGTTATAGTACCATAGCACTACCCATCCATCCATCCATTCATCCATCCATCCATCCCTCCCTCACCATGTGTTCCATGCAAATGCTGATCTCTCCGTCGCTGTAGAAGGCTCCGTAGAAGCCCACGATGTAGGGCGAGTTGCACTCGTGTAGGACCTGCAGCTCTCTGATGATCTGGTTGCGGATGGCCGGTTTGATCTCCAGGTGGATGAGCTAGGCAGACACACAGTTCAGTTAGCTCACTAGTTCTACACAGAAACAGCTGGGCAGACACACAGTTCAGTTAGCTCACTAGTTCTACACAGAAACAGCTGGGCAGACACACAGTTCAGTTAGCTCACTAGTTCTACACAGAAACAGCTGGGCAGACACACAGTTCAGTTAGCTCACTAGTTCTACACAGAAACAGCTGGGCAGACACACAGTTCAGTTAGCTCACTAGTTCTACACAGAAACAGCTGGGCAGACACACAGTTCAGTTAGCTCACTAGTTCTACACAGAAACAGCTAGGCAGACACACAGTTCAGTTAGCTCACTAGTTCTACACAGAAACAGCTGGGCTGACACACAGTCCAGTTAGCTCACTAGTTCTACACAGAAACAGCTGGGCTGACACACAGGCAGTCAAGCTTACTAGAACACAAAAAGAGCAAACTCCAGGTTTCACTGGCTGCCTGAGCAATCCCTCTCCATAGGGAGCTGTGGCCAGACTGGCACATGTGAATATTATGTGAATATTATCTGATCAGAGCAGCACCTAGCAGTGAAATCCTCACGGTGACTCTCCAACTCAGAGCCATGTGACAAGATCTGGGTTACTTCAAAGTTAACTATATCCTCTGCTGTTGCAGCTGTGTGTCCCGCATAAGCTTGATAAGCAGCAGAGTTGACAGTCACATACCATGGTAGTGATAAAATAAACATCTGAACCATGTGCAGAGTATGAACCTAAAAGTCTTGCAATCACGGATAGTGTACTGACTACAGTGTTATCTGACCAATATAGCCTCAAGCAGTGAATTTCCCTCAGCCAGTTAAAGGCAGCCCACACAGCTTTCTGCCAACACAGGCACATTCTTCAGGGTTGGATGAAACAAATAGCAAACACACTCTCAAGCTTTAACTCATTTAATTATTGTGAAAGAATGTCACAAGTCGGTGTCAGGGTTCCCACTCAAAGTAAATCTTAAAATTCCCTGTCCTTGCACAGACTTAAATTAATCAAAGGGCTTAATTTCCATGACCTTTAATGTACAGAAAAATGTTGGCCTTTGTGCTGACTGAGCTAATAAAAAATATACAGCCACAGCACAATATTGCACACAGCATGTGAATTAACCCAAATTGAACAATACCGCAAGGAAAATATTGATGCCAACAAAACTCATGCTTCTAACTAAATTCCCCAATATCCAATGACTTGGCTTTGTATTGACGAGACATTTTAAAACGGCATGCCATTTCAGAAATGATATGACCCGTGGTGTGGGATCCCATTTATCATGTGACGGGTGGCAGCAGCATCCTTACCTTGCGTGCCATCACCAGCCCCGAGGGCTTGTGGCACACTTTGTTCACCACGCCACCGTTGCCAGCGCCCAGCTCACAGATGCGGTGGAAGTCGTCGTCTTTGAGCTCGCCCACCTTGGCCTTCTGGGTAAGGAAGGCCTCCAAGCGCTTCCTCTGTTGCTCATCCAGATCCAGCTCCTCCAGCTTCTTCTGCAGGGCCTCCAGGTTGGCCCTGATGGACACAGAGAAACGGGACAAGAGAGTGTCAGAGAGACACAGAAGGACTTTCATACACTACTGATGTGCGATACAGTAATAGTATTTTTATATGCTAACTATTCATTTTGATTGTTCTTTTGTTGCATTGCACTGGCAACATTGTATTGAAAACTGTATGGGTTGGGGGTGGGGTTTGATGGAGAGGAATAGTTGGCCTACACAACTTACATTTATGGCATCCTCACTGATCATTATTCACCTAATTGCTCACCTAGTGTAAAGCAAATTTGGGAATACTGAATAGACTTTTTAAAAATGAATCGCAAATCAAATTGCAATCACAATATCTACAGTATCAGAAAAATCACAATTAAATACACTTTGCAAATGTTGTTGCCCAAGGAGAAAAAGACAAAGTGAGAGAGAGAGAAAGAGAGAGAGAGAGAAGAAAGATAATATCAAAGGTGTGATATAGCCAGAAACTAGATGCGTGGCCACGTTGAGCAGACCAACAGGGGAGATCTACACTGCAAGGTTTTTAACCTGCTGGTGGAAGTGTTTCAAAATCCAACACACAAACAATCGATGTGTCAAAAAGCATAACTCTGCTTAACAATCTCTTGTAGACAGTCCAGTCTGGTGATGGCACAGTATTAACCTTTCAACTGGGCCTACAGCTCCATACTTCACATCATTCATCACCCAAAATCACAGGTGTTTACAACCAAAGACGACATCATTATGAGCACTGCTTCAACTGCAACACATTTAAGATCCAGGCCATATATGGACTGCAAGTGGGCTGCTGTCCAACAAGGGCCTCTATTACCTTCTACGTTTCCGTGTGCGTTCTGCACTGGCACCCACCACACTGGGGTGAGCGTCAACCAGGAAGTTGAGTGCAAGACTATCATTTCTAGTAAGCACTCGCTGACGGTAATGGAACACCACATCAACCACATGGCACTTACTCAGAAGCAGCATCTATGGTGGTGGACGTGGGTTGTCCTTCCCCAACGGTGGAGATGTTGAGCGGCACCGGTCGTCTTTTGGGGGCCATGTCTTATCTGTCAGTCAGATGTCTTCAATTTCTAGATTACTTAGCAGCCTATGTCAATCTGTTGCTGTGTTCTTTTACGATATATAACGTTGGATAAGCCCGTCAATTTACAAAAATACAATCTAAACAGGGGTTGCTTTACAGTTACAGTCGCTCCGTCACAGGATGGTGTCAACAAAACAATTAACACACACCTGGTCAGCTAAATCAGCAAAGGCGATAAAGCTAGCCAACTAGCTATAATAGCTATCTTACAGTCATAGTGAATTAGAAAGATTAATTTCTCTCAAGTGTTAACTTATAAACGAAGCACCATATCTGGACACGCTCGCTCAACTACCAGCTCCGATGTCAAATCGCCCAAACGCCGCAGAATACCATGCAACTTGTCAGTTGGTCAGCTATGTTAACAAGCTTACTAGAGGCAATGTTAACCAGCTGACGTTAGCATGACATTACTCCGACAGCTAATTGAGAGTAGGTAAAATAGCTTTGATGAGCTATATGCTGATGAAACTACACTGAAACTGGTCAACACATGAGCCACACTAGAGACTTACTGACAGCCTTTTCTGATGCTGACATGAAGTGGCCTAACATTTAAATCTGTTAGCAATTCTTCAGACTATTAACGTGCCACACTAGCTAGCAATACTTACTACTAACAGTATATTCCCATTTAACATGTTAGCCAGCTAGCCAACGGTGTGTGTTAACATTACTTCAAATGCAATGATTTTCCCTTCTTCTGGCTGTTGCGAGGTTTAGCAACACATAAAACAATACACTCGACCAAAACGCATAACTACGTGTAGGTAAACCAGCCATCAAAGCTAGCATCTAGGACAGGCACCTATGGCTAACAATACATTACTTGCTAATTCTTCCTGAACGAGAGGACGACCGACTTGTCGGTAATGTTAGCTACAAAACCAGATTAGCAAGCTAACACTAACATAGCGTTAGCTGACAGTTAACGATACCGTCTGGGCTCTCGGAATCGAAATGACTATAGGCAAAAGCTTCGTTGCTCTATGTCCTGGAAAGTGATGAAGTTTTAGGATCCTCAGTGAGATACAAAAAGAGACAGCTATCCTTGCACGAAATGTCCCAGGTTACGGCTGGGGGCGCGGCTAAATGTGTCCCTTTTCGCCCAAACCCAAACCAGGCTAGGCTAGAAGACAGAAGCTTTCGTGACGTTTCCAAGCGGAACCCCGCCCACATAAACCTGGAAGTCTTCTAGGGCCTACTAGTTGTAATTTCTGTAATGTTTAGTAGGCCTACCCTAAAGTTTTATTGCAGAAATGTCTAGGCCTGATGGATGGAATTTAACTTGGTTGTCTAAAGTTGTACTTTGGGCAATTTGCATGATTAGCATAAATATAGGCAATACAGTGCAGGTGAATAGGGTAAAAAAAATCAAACGTAACCATGAAACTTTCTCAGTAGATTACTTATGTTAAGATGAGACAAAAATGTAGCCCATTGCATGCTTTTTGTATTTGAATGTTTAAATGTGCAAATGAGGCCATATCTCATCAAATAGGCCTATGTGCTCATATCAGAACTTTATACAGTATGCACACAGACACACAAAATAAACAAGAACCCACACGCTGTATGCACACATGCACTTCATAATGCCACTCAACAGCCTTCACCATCTTCATCATCTCTTTCCTTATCCCCTTCAGTCTCATCATCTTCTTGGTCTTTATTATGTATTGTGAATGGGTTGCATCAGCGGACCTCACCCCCCTCACACTTGCAGTCAGTCCAACTGAGACTTGCAGTACAGTATGGCAGCTGCAGTTTCCTTTGCGGCTGGCTTTCAATGAGCTGCAGCTACAACTGGTGACATCAAGTAGATTTACTAGAGCCACTGCCTGGATGGCAAGAGCGGTCATGAGAACCCCTTCATTAGCAACCTCCCACCCAAACTTTGTGACTTTAAGAACTTTAAGTTTAGGAGGCTTTTTCCTGCGACTGTAAATCTGGTAGCCTGTGTTATTCAATGACTTGAATTCAATTTGATATTCAATATTCAATTGACCTTCTTCTGCCCACAGTGCGACAAAGAACTCGGTCCCAAAATCTTTTAGGTCACGATGAGTGGCATCAGGTTCCCCAAGCACAGTATTGAGACCAGGAATGGTATTTCCTAGGAGTACTTTCAGCGCAGATGAAGGTTGTTCATGTCTATTGCAAGTGTCTGCATACATTCAGCCAATATTCAACAGGCTGACTGACAAGTTGATTATACGCGCCCCACCACCTAGTTTATATATGATGTAATATTTGAGGACAATGATTTACTGATTTACTGATGTGATCATAAAATCTGAGCAGTCAGTTAGATCTGATATGTGCAGGAAAGTAGAAAATCAGCTATTACAATAATGTATAATAATGTGATAATGCTTCTCTATGTAACAATCGGCACACAGAATATAACAGAGAATTGCAGAGGCAATGTTGAGTATTTTATTGTGATACAACTTTAAATGTAAAGAATAGACCTGGGACAATGTCTCCCTATCATTTCTGACTGGAATTCATTGGAAATGAGATGATTGCACAATCCCTAAAATTGGGCTATATTGTTTCCAGTCAAAATTGTGACCGTCATCATGTTCACTCATGCTATGAGAACGCTGAACAAAGTTCACATTTCAATTGCATCCCTCCATACTACCTACACCTACAGAGATTATG
The DNA here is from genome assembly GCF_963854185.1 of Sardina pilchardus. NCBI lineage: Eukaryota > Metazoa > Chordata > Actinopteri > Clupeiformes > Clupeidae > Sardina > Sardina pilchardus. The sequence continues at coordinate 13,012,666 of NC_084995.1, forward strand.
TGTACCAAAACTCTTTGCCTTATATGTTCACATAAACATATTTTTCTAAGCTTTAGTTTGGGAGCTTTGGGGTGGAGATTTTCTGGTCAGGGTGCAACCAAAACATAAGCAGCTCTGTCCATGTGACAAATTGCACTACACATTTGGCACTGCATACAGTATATTTAACTGAGACCCTTTCAGGTTTCTATTTTATGGGAAAATGTATTTTGATAGTGACATTTTTTGAAGGCACAGCAAGATTTTTTTTTTTTGTACGGTTATAATTGTGACCATGCATTGGGATTAAACGTAATGGGTCAACACTGCCTCCTTACCAGATTCCTTGAATGTTTTCACCAACTCAGCCCTCCAAGTGCACATGTTTACTTTGGGAAAAGAAAAAAATGTTGAGCCTGGCTTTATCACACTATCTGATTTTGTGAATATGCAAATTAGACAATTTTTAATGAGATAGGGCCTCATTTGCATATGTAAACATTGAAATATAAAAAACATTCAATCATTTTTTTCTCATCTTAACATAAGTTAACCAACTGAGAAAGTGATGTCTATTATCTTACCCTATTCACCTGTACTGTCTCGCCTTAATTGCCTATATTTATGCTAATTATGCAAATTGCCCAAAGTGCAACTTTAGGCAACAAAGTTGAATTCCATCCACTAGGCCTATAGATGACATTTATGCAATAAAACGTTAGGGTACTCAACATTTCTGGGTTTACTATTGGGCCTATGGGGATTACGACTAGACAGCTACTTGAAGGAAAACATTAAAATGAATAGACTAAAATAAGTTAGGCCTGTATAATAATTGTTTTAACACAGAGCCATGTAATAGTGTGTGTGTGTACAATGAGGTGTTTATAATTCCCCATAATGCTATAAGTTTACAACACCCTACAGTAGGCTATTGATATGCCTCCTGGTATGCCTCCTGATATGCCTCCTGGTAAGGATGATGCCAACAACAAATCCTTTTTTGTTGTTGGCAGTGAAAACAATGAGGAAAATCTAACTTTGATGGGAAGCAAATGAATACAGATCATTAATATCCTCACAGAAATACACTCGCACACAATGCAACCCTCAAAAATGTAAACATAACTTCACCATTTAATCAGCTTCTCTAACCTTCTAGTCGTACAACAAGTGGATGAAAGGAACTCTTAAAAACAAATGATTTTTGTTGATTTTCCTTACCACAAATTTAGAGACAATAGTATGAAAAAATCAATGGTTGTAGCCTAGTAGCCTAATGTGGAATGTGGAAAGTGGAAAGCGATTTGTACAGGTACACTGCACTGAGGTGTAGGCTACTGCACAAGGGGGTAAGTGAACACAAAATGTAAAGCTCTGGGAAGCGCTGAGGCTAAAAAGCAATTACCTGCCACTATAGCATTCCATTGACCCCACTCATTTTGGCATCACTTTGACAGTGAGTGACTTTACATCTGATGTTTAAAGACTCTATTTCTCCACTGTTTATTTCTCAAACCTCAAATCAGAATAAGTTGGGAGTAGTGTAAAATGCAAATAAAAGCAGAATATAATAATCGACAAATATTGTGACCTCATATTTAGTTGTAAAAAGGACACAGACAAATCAAATGCTGAAAATGACAAATTTGACTACTTCATGTAAAATATATGTTATTTTTGAATTTGATACCAACAAAATGTTTCAAAAAACGTTGGAATGGGGGTAACAAAATGCTGGAAAAGATGTGTAATGATAAAGAAGACCAAAGAAGGAATGTTTCACAAATTAAGGTAAATGGCAACATGATTGAGAGCATCCCTAGAGGCATGGTCTCTTAAAAGTAAAGATGTAGGGGTATTCATCACTCTGTGTAAACCTGTGTGGACAAATGATGAAATAATGTAATTTAAATGTGAAATTGTGAAGGTTTTGGGGAGTTCATCATCTATACTAAATAATTCTGTACAGAAAATCATTGTATGGGCTTAGGAAGACCTCTGATTGCATTGTATGGAGCACAGTTGGAGTCAATTTAGAAATGTAATGTAATGTTGGCCATGCAACAGCCACAACTGGATAGACATGATACAGAAATACCACTGTCTTATCTTGAAATGGACTGATACAACGTGGACAACGGTCCTGTGGTTATAGACCAATCAGAATTTTCTATTCTTTTTAGAAGTCATGGACTCGTCTAGGCTAAACAGGAGAGGGCCTATCCAGCCTACTCAACTTGTTTTAGAGCTCAGCTCAAATTCCAACACTTAAGACGGTGTGGAGGTGCATTAGTGTCTACAGCATGGGCATCTTGCACATCTGGCAAGGCACTATAATTCTGAATTATGAACTGTATACAGGAGGGGCAGCCTTGGCCTCCTGGTTAGGGCTTTGAGCTTGTAGCCGAAGGGTTGCCGGTTCGATCCCTGACCAGTCGACCCCATGCCCATCCACAGCTGAAGTGCCCTTGAGCAAGGCATCTCACTGCTCCCCAAGTGCCGCTGTTGAGCATACAGGTTACATACAGTAGCAAGGCTCTACTGCCATCCAGACAATGTATTTTCCTTAAGACCTTGAATATTCCAGGAAAACAATGCCAAAATGAATTGTGCACATATTTAAACAGTATTCCATAGAGGAATAGTCTAAAATGCTAAAATGGCCTGTCTGCAGTCCAGACCTGTCAATATAGTAGTTGAGCAATTGAAATCCTATATTGGCCAGGAATGGGGCATGATATGATTCTCGAAACTCTGGTCTCCTCAGTTCCTAATCATCTAATTGTGTTAAATGCAAGTGAAGCAGCACAGTGCATGGTAAACATTCCCTGTCTATGTTTTGAAACATGTTGCTGGCATCTATATGTCTTTGTTTCTGCTAAATATGGGTTTACAAGACTTGTATATCACATTCTGTTTTTATTTGCATTTTACATAATGAACTTTTTCTGATTTGGGGTTGTATGAAAGGCTCCATGACCTTGTATCTCATATTTACTTATGCGTAGAGAGACTAGTTGTGTAAGTCGTGTATCTTATTTTGAGTGAAGATTTAGTGAAAAAGTAGGTGAACCCTACCTGACCTGCCGGCAAATTTGGATTTCGCCCGGTATAGCTCAGGCTGGAAACCTGCACATCTATCTCCCCTTTCCTGACCACAACCTTTGGGTCCAATCACGCACCCGGATCGTTGGTCTGATTGATTTAAGGGCTATAAGCGTACAGAGTTATTTGAACTATACCCATTGATCATGCCTCTTGTGCAGTAGAAATAAAGCACAGACTCCCCAGACTAATGTTCGACTGAGGTATAGCCACAACACATCGAACCCTTTTTGAAAGGTGGGCAGTCTGAAGTCTGAGATGTCAAATCAATGGACCGAAGATCACTCACTAGGCCTACTGGGTGATTATACATTTAGACATGATTATATATCCTGTGCATGTAAAAACCCTTTTAAATTTATGTTGCATTGTCATTGATATGTCACTTATTTAGGCTCCTAGTGGCTTGTTTAGTCAGCTCCCCCAGCTGACAACACACAATGTATAACCCTCTAAATTGACCAATTAGTGAGTGAATGTTGTATGTCGCCTACTGAATACATACCCATTAGTGTCTCAATTAGTCATTCAGTGGTTTAGTATTCCTTTTATTCATTGGTGAAGTCCACACTAAGAGCACCGTGCCCATGCGTAGCCGACGTCCACTCCCTCCAGTAGGTGGGGCACTAATGACACCATCTCAGTGCCACCCCTAGGAGTTCGGAAAATCAGAGAATGTTCAAGAAATTGTCAAACTACAGTGACTGAATGGGCGAGAAATGGAGTTTGCTAAGCAGGGAACTTTCTTACATAGCCTACTTTACTAAACAACATATGACAGATACTATCACAAATGTGTCCAATACCACATCACATGAAAAGCTGAAAAGGACATATTTTGGGCATGCAAACTTCACCATGTAAGAAATTAGGCCTAATAAACAATAGACAAACACAGACCGATCAAAACATCAGTTTCTGAAACGTAAGCCTTAAGGCCAATAGACTTAGTCAACTTCTCGGAACTGACCATTAGATAGATGGGAAACTAGGCTACACGGTGCATGAAACAGCATTGCTTTTGGAGCATCAGCTGCAGGCAGCAGTAATCCCCCCGAGTCTGGCTTCATCTCTACGGCTCTCAAGGGCAAGCGAAGGTTTGGGAGTTTTTTTTCCCCCATCCCAGGCGCATTGCTTTGGAGAGCACCACCGGGCGACAGTTCCGAACAGCACCCAGGGCGGTGCTCCAAGAGCTTCTGTATCGGGGAGAAGCACTCTTGAGTTGGAAGGAACCACTGCAAACACTTCAAGCGCAAACACAATTTACAAGTTTGGAGAGCAAGAATCGCATCGTCAGAGCACCATTGATTGAAAAGAAAAGTGGGAAATATTTTCAGCTGGAAAATGTTTTGGAACACCCTGCCGACCAACGTCGTAAAATGAATAACTACCATGGATATATTTATTTGCCAATGCAAAAAGGCGCCGACAAGTTTTAGAAGTGTTTGAGATTTTTTCACTGGGAGCAATAATAATCATGAATTCCAGGAATTTGGACGGAAACCTTCGTTCGATATGGATTTTGAAAGGATTTTGAGGGCTAAACGTATTTCTAACATCTAATGGGAAAACCTTAAACTCTGGAAGCAATGCTGCAAACTACGGAGTTTTACACGTAAGTCGTTTGCTGTCTTCTTGCCTTTGTGTATTATGCTATGCTTTATCTTAGCTCCGCTTTTCCCCTCATCTGTTTGGACAGTACTTGCTATAAAATTAAGTTAGTTGTTACTGATAGTGGGCTATATGAAAAATTTAAATTATTTAATGTAAATTGATAATTTACTTCCATTTACTTGGTTAACAGTTTGCCTCTGGCATTTGGTGAGCGCATGGAAAAGGATAATAAACACAAACATAGGCTATAGGCCAATGTCATATTTCAAGCGCGCACAGTACAAGTGTGATATTGGGATCGGAACATTTAGTCCAACTGACGCAATTGTGCATGTGTGAATTGCTCCGTGGCTGGCTTCATTTACCAACACATCGCTACTTTAAACAATCTGTAATAATAGTAGAAATGTGTAGGCTAACTTTAATTTGTAACTTATTTGGGTACAACTGGCATAACTTGCAGGACACTATAGTCGACAATGAAAATAGCTCATAAGTTAAACACCAATCTAGTTTTATTTTTTCTAAATCTGCCCTAATGTAGAGACAGCGACGGTGGTAATATAGCCGTGTTTAATGCAGCTTGATGTCGCGCGCAAAAGCGACCTCCGCCAGGTCAGCTCATAACGATAATGGATTGCTCTTATGTGGGGAGTCTCCACGCCCGCCCGCGCGCGACCCCAAAGCGCTTTACTTTGTGTGGGACGGCAGCACTAAATCTCCCGAAGCACCACTATACCATAATGACATTCAGCCGCACCATTCAGTCGGGAGAGCCCTGACCTGGCTGCCGCCTAATCTGTACGGGACCGACACACCTGCAAACCAGGTCAGAGCCGCGAAGAGGGTGAAATGCACACCAGGCCGGGGATCTGGGTTACCGCATCAGTCCCGGCGCCATGGGGTAGCAATAGGGCGGCATGGCGCGTTCTGAGAGTCACCTTTGCCCACCCCACTTTGGCTGCATCACCAAATCCCACTTCATTTAGCCTTATTGAACAGAGGTTCCTCCATCGATTTATGTGAGAGCAACCTGAATAGTTTTCTCTGTGGAGACCTGGTATGGAGTGTCTTGACTTGGGCATTGTCCACTTCTCGGTTATTGATCATAAGGGTGTTCACTGGGAAGCTGGCCAGCTGTTGTTGCAGTCATCCGCTGTTCTATGAACTCACTCAAAATGATGCATGATGCATGTTCACTCCAAAGTCAGACAATACTCTCAGAATCTTCACATAGATTGTCATACCTATAAGTAATGCGGAATTTGATGCAATGAAGAAGCAAACATCCTTTTTTTGTAGGGCATCTGAAGTACATTATACTTGGTAGAGGCAATGCAACAAGAAACAAGTATATTCAAATAAAGCACTAGCCAATTAGAATGGTTTTTTTTTCACCTCTAGATGTGCATGGATGAACTTCATTTACAATGGAAGAAATGGGTTCTTCAGCCCAGACACAGAAAATACATAGCATCTCAATACATACCCATATATATAGCCTGAATAATTTGTCCAACATTAAATCAATGTAAACCACTTGTTGGCTAAGAAAACAATTCTTCTCTGCTGACATGCCCAACTGTCACATCTCTGGTGGGGTGACACTTGAGGTGGCCGACTAAATTCTTGGGATGGCCTGTCCACCCTGTGCCCCCAGTCCAGCGCTGCGGCTGCATGGCTAGTATTTACCACTGCATCTGCCTATATCAGTACCAGAGTATAGGAGTACATTTGAAGTACTTTAAAGTCAAAGTGTGGTAGGAGGATTTGATTTGATTTGATTTATTTAAACTCGAAAAATCAATGAGGGCTACAGTATAGCCCTCATTTACAATGATGTTGAGTAAACACACATATAACACATGTACAATATCATGACAAATAGGAGAAGTGGTAGAAGAGGAGGTTAAGGAGGGCAGAGAGGGAAGTGGAGAGGAAGGAGGTAGAAGAGTGGAGAGAGGGAGGCAGAGAGGAAGGAGATAGAGGAGGGAGGAGAGGGAAGAGCTTGAGTGCGCTAGGAGAGTAGGTCTATTCTTGGAACAGTAGTATTTTCAAGATCAGTATCAATACCATGTGTTCTGGTGCACATGAGTGCCAAAGACTTAATACTTTTCATTATACATCAGTACTGTATATCATCAGAATGAGTATGAAGCCATTATTTTAAGAACTGCAAGATCTGCATTGTGTCCTGGTATAACTGTCCTTTGGTTTATCCTCACAATACCAGCTTGTCCTACCTTTAACAGCCATCATCAGATTATATGTCAAACTTGTACCTTTTGGGAACCTTAAAATAACTTTAAGCAGCCTATTGCCATTATCCATGCAGGTATCAATGTACTTTGTTGCTCATATTTGTGTTCATCTTTCAGTGGGAGAAGCTATTTCTCACGAATCACAGAAAGAAAGATGCTCAAGAAAGGCACTTAGACAGTGGCTATCGTAAGACAGTGGCTACTGTAATGATGAGTCATCACTTATTATGTCAGCAGTAATTTGTCATTGCAGGCAATCTACCTTCAGCACTAAAAAAATATTTTCCATTTCTATGTGTTTTAAATCAGATTTGGAGGATTATATTGCTGGGTGGATGGCCCGCGGGTAGGGATAGTATTATTTTATGGTAATCGCAACTAAAGGTTGGAGGATAACAGATGAAGTAGGTCATGCTTGAAGCGCCAGGCGAGAGTTCATGTGAAGACACCACAGCAGCTCAGCTCCAACTCGTCATATTACATTAGAGCCACACTTGCGGGCTTCCATAGTGTAACACGGACAAATAGAGGTGCGGTGCACCATTCTGGCCTAAAGATTGTTGACATTTCAGCTCAACAGCCAATGAAATTACTCCGTTCTGTACTCTTGAGGCAAGGTGTTGATTGGCTTGAATAGTGTGTGGCTGGATTTGAGCTACTTTATCTTCTATTGATAGAGCCTACGCATTATTAACAGCTGAGATTGAGACTATAACGAGATTTTGACAAAACAGCTAATGGAGTAGAATGCCAGACAGTACCTTTAAGCAATCATGAAGCATGAAACAAATGTTCCTTTGATGGAGATACACATACATCTAGACCCGTGATAAACCTAACCGTAATGATAATTGATGAAGCTAACAATAGTCATAAGTGATAAAACTACACACACACACACACTCACAGAGTTTCACCTCGCCTCAGACTTTTTGAGTGACAGGACCTCACATGCCAGTCTGGTATTTTCGCTGTTAATGGTCAGGTTTCCCAGATTCATTTAGAAGCTCCCGGCCAATATGTTTGGAAAATAGCACTGCTCAGTTGTGGAGGAGATAGGGCCTGTCGTTATTTTTTGCGCCGACACAAATCCTATGAAGAATAGCTTTCACAGCTCTCAGCACCCTCGGCAGCACTCAGAGCACTGAGAGTTCAAATCTGTTCAACTTTTAGAACATCACTTGGCTTGTCAGTGTTACTTCACTCTCAATGACCAATCACAACTTCATAGAAACAATAAACACTTGACTGAAGTGATGAAAATGAGGTTGTGGCCGCTCTCAGCATAACCAACGCAATGGGTGGACACATGGCCCATATTCTGACAAGCGCTCTAAGATACTCTGCAGCAAAGTGAATGTGTTATCTGTCATATGTGGCTGACATCAACAACAGAAACATCGTCCTGTTTCTTTATTGGTAGAGTAATTGTATAGGCCCACTCTTAAACATTTGTAGTTGTACTGCTATACTGTCAATTGCTTAGGAAATAAAAGTGTCTGGAAGTCAGTAGATATCAGCTCTGCTTGAGAAGCCAGCAATGCCATTAGCAAAGAGTACAGATGAGAGGAGATTCATCCTCTCCACTCCCCACAGCAGCACGGCACCATGCACCTCAGGTCTAGTTCTAGGCCAAACCAGCATGGGACAAGCACAACAACAACAACAACAACAACAACAGAACAATATTATCTTAATTTCCACATCACCAATAAAGCTGTTATTGTTGCGTTTTGTTTTGTAGCCAAGAGCACAGACACATGCATGCACTTCTTGCGTTTGTGCTCTTGTAGGTGCTGGGATGCCAACCCTCTTACCTGCAATTTCTTCAGATAAGCGATCTTTCTTACCTCGTGTTTGTTGTTGGCATGCAGACACATGCATTTAAAATAAGTACAAGTTCAGACATCAAGTCCTAAGGACATAAATCAAAGACATTGCGATAGAACAGAAGTGAACAGCTGTGACAGTAATTAAGTACAATTGATTATAATCCATTTCTTCCATCCATTTTTATCAATCTCACTAAATTACTTATGTACACTCTGGAAAAAAAAAACTTCTAGAGTTTATACACAGGGCTCCCCAGTTGTGCCCCAGTTGCAGGTGCCCCAGCAACTGGCTGGGGCACCTGCGCTGTACGCCGGCGACCCGGGTTCGATTCCCACCAGTGGTCCTTTACGGATTCCACCTGTGCGCTCTCTCCCATTCACTTCCAGTCACTATCCACTGTCCTGTCATTAAAGGCATAAAAAAAACCAAAATATACTTAAAAAAGAGTTAATACACAGTCCTGGACTACAGGAAACAAAACATGGAGGAAAGAAGATGTTTAAGCTCAAGTATAGGTACAGTATCTGTAACTTTCCCTCCAAACCTTATCTTTTGGGTTTGTGTGTGTGTGTGTGCATGTTTGCATGGTTTTTGTTGGTTTTTGCATGGTTTTTGTTGGTACTGCATATTTCACTGCTTTAGTTGTCTCTGTAGTCTTTAGGCTCTAATGAGATGCTTGTGTGTGACCCTTATGGTGTATTAGTTAAGATTGATATCATCTTATATCATTAAGCAACAAATATTGAATACTGACTTCTGAATGTTAGTTTTACTTGACTATAGTTTTGTGTTTGGTGCCATGAAGATATCATGTGAGAAGATATCATGTTAGTCTGTGAAACATTTTCTGCACTGTCTGCATTGTAAGTAACAATCTGACATCTGTAGTTAGGATCACACACCACCAATTTAAAATGCATTTCAAGGAGTAGGCTACGGCTACATAAGACTTAAGTTTGTCATTAAGACCACTAAATGGACACAAGTGTGTGTGTCTACGCCTGCCTGCCCCTTGTGGTGACTTCCCCACTGACTTTGTGTCTCACTAGTGTACTGAGTCAGCTGCTGTATAGCCTATAGTGAGTAGTAGTACATTTATCTGGCGAGAAGTATGGGAGGATTTGATGTGAACAGTGAGTGTGTTTACTATGCTTGTGTGACGTGTGACGTTTGGTCTCTTAGAATGGAGGCTATGCTTTTGTTTGAGTCATACTCCAGAAATGCATTCATTCCAAAGTTCTAATCACTAGTTCTATGGGAAAAAGCCATTCCTATGTTCTTGTCACTACGGGCAGAAGTCATTAAAAAGTTCTAGTCACTATGTTGCAGAAGTCATTCCAAAGTTCTAGTATATGGGCCGAAGTCATTCCAAAGTTCTAGTCATACGGGTAGAAGTCATTCCAAAGTTCTAGTCATACGGGGAGAAGTCATTCCAAAGTTCTTATGGGCAGAAGTCACTCTCAAGTTCTATAGTCACTATGGGCAGAAGTCATTCCAAAGTTCTTGTCACTATACGGGCAGAAGTCATTCTTAAAGCAATAGTTCGGAATTTTGGACATAGGACCTCATTTCCAACTCAGTATGGGTGATATAGGTCGGTGAAGACCGTTTTCGGTGAATTTCTGCCCTTCCTATGAGTTGCAGCGTTCATCTCGTGCTAATCTGGTGCCAAGATAACGCAAGTCAACGGTAACATCCAGCCTGCCACTGAAAACACTCCACAGAACACCCGAAACAAATACATTTTAACGTCAGACTATCGATGCACATGCCTAGTGTTGATAGAACCATGTTAGAAATAAAACGAACCTTGCATCGCATTGCAATAGCCTACTTTGTTCCCTGTATGGCAGTGGCGGATTGATATTGAGAAACTAGTCCCTCAAAATGTAATAAATCATTGAGTTGCAAGGTTAGTTTTATTTCTAAAATTATTCTATCAACACGGACATGTATATCGATAGTCCGACGATTTAATTGACTTGTCTCGGGTGTGCGGTGGAGTGAGTAAGACTGTTGTTGATGTCAGACTGATGTTACCGTAGAAATGTGTTAGCTCAAAACCAGCGTTAGCAAAGGGGGATGCTGCAACTGAAGGAAGGGGCTAAACGCGATAAAAACGGTCTCCACCGACCTATATCACCTCGGTAAAGTTGGAAATGAGGTCCTATGTCCAAAATTCCGAACTATTCCTTTAAGTTCTAGTAACTATGGGCAGAAGTCATTCCAAAGCTCTAGACACTATGGGCAGAAGTCACTTTCTGTCCAGTCCTGTCTCATTTGGGCTTTGGGTGTTTATTGCACCATCTGTGTTGCCAGTCTGCATGTGTTCAGTCCCCTCATCTTTCACACAACTTGCACATACTGTATACTGTAAAGGCCAACGCCCACCAAAAGCGTACGCGGCGCGCCGCGCCACGCCACGAAAAAAATAGAATTCCATTGTTTTCAATGGAGCAACGCCCACTGGAAACATCTGCCGCGCAGCAGCCGCACAGAGATAAAACTATTCTAAAATCCTGCGCGGCAAGCCCAGACCGCCGAACACTGCTGAACGCCGCTTCTGGTGGGCGCCGGGCTTAACTCTCTGATGTAGACACTGCAGTGGAGAGGCCAGATCGTATGTGTTGTGGTTTCTCACCTGCCTGAACAGACTCAGCAGAGTTGAGAGACAGATGCTGTTTGAGTGTGCTAGCATGCTCAGGGTTAATGTGAGCAAAACGTACCATATGTGCTAGCACTGCGCTGTGACCTGACATCTCTGGTTTTATCAGTAACAATCAGCCATAAACAGAACAACACAACAAACAAATCAGTTTTATGACATGAAATTATATTTAAGACTAGGCCTTGGTAGAAATGCTCTAATCTCTCTTTCCCTCTCTCTCTTTTCCCTCTCTCTCTCTCTCTCTCTCTCTCTCTCTCTCTCTCTCTCCCTCTTTCCCTCTCTCTCTCGTGAGATAATGATGATAATTATTTGTTGTGGGAGCCTCACACATCACATCTGTCGCCAGTTACTCTCCTCTTAAGTGTATTCCCAATTCATTCAGCTAAAACACTCCCATCAAATTATACACACACACACACACACACACACACACACACACACACACACACACACACACACACACACACACACACACACACACACACACACACACACACACACACACACACACATACGCACACACACACACACACACAGATGTCCCCTGAGATTTCCTCCCTCTCTATTTTTCTCACACACAGTCACTCGCTCACTCTCTCTCTCTCTCTCTCTCTCTCTCTCTCTCTCACACACACACACACACACACACACACAAGCACACATGAACAAAGGTAGAGGCGGTCTTGGCGTTTCTCTGTAAATTTCCTGTGGTGTTAAATACAGATGTGTGCAATAGATGATGTACAAGGCCATACTTTAACCAGTGCCTGAGTCAATCTTGAGTTTTTACTATAACCATTTATTTATTTCACTTATATGCTAGAAACATACTGTATCTTCCAAAATGTGCTCTCTCTGATATTTGGCAAAGCATAAACTAAACACACATTCTTAAACTAAACACACATTATTAGGGGGTGTTTGATGAACTATTTACAAGTCAGGACTTGTTCCTAGGTTGTGTTTTATGTTCAATGCTTTTCTCAGAGGATTTTATAAAGCTATATTAGAAAACAGGCTAGCACACAAATTACCTGTAAACATCAGTCATGTCTCGATACTATTTAATATATTGCTGACACCAAAATGTACATCTTTTTGTCGTAGGTCATATTATATTATATTATATTTGTCAATATTATTGTTGAAGTGTTCCCTATTTACAATTTATACTTTACACTATCACTGGCTCTCAGTATGATTACAATTCCAGAATATTGCACGTCTCTAACAAACTGAATATTACAGTATTTTCTAGAATGCTATCCATGTCAATGACAGCAATCACAATTCAATAAGACTATAAGTGGTTGTTGAATTTGTAGCATAATACAGGAAAATCACTTCAAAGGTGTGGATTTAAAAAACAAATCCAAACTGTTGAGAAAACCATGCCATCATAGACACTTCACTTTAATTCAGCAAAGAGCCAATTGCTATTGGACCAAGTGATTTCAGATATAATTCTAAGGGGACTATTGCGCTTTTGCAGTGGAAGGATTGACTCTCCTCTTTGAGATGACAGCTTGCAGGCCAGGTATGTCGTCCTCTCCATCGCTGATAGGCTTTTGTTGTGTCTGCTAAATACCGGTCACCTTGGAGACTTTTCCTAAAGCCAAAGCTCTTTACGTATACAAAGTTCCTTAGAGGTGGGGGGGAAATTCCATCCATTGATATTATTATATTTCAATTAGAGTAATGTCCTTATGTTTGTACTATTCACTAAACATAGCCTAATCACAATGCATGTGTTGTAAACAACAAGAGTTACAATGAGTTTGTTCACAGAGTTTAATGGGAAGACTGCAATGCGATTAATTACCGACTCGTGTCGTTTTCCGTGTCGTTGCTTTCATCACTGTTAGGCAAATGCAGAATATTATTGTAGATGGGTCTGTGCGTCCATCTGTAGCTGTATATCCGCTCACATATTTATTTGTAATGCACATCCTATTTTATACACGGCAGAGGGGCACCATGTCATATATAGCTTATTATAATGCACATCCTATTTTATTCATGGCAGACGGGCACCATATAACTTATGACAATGCACATCCTATTTTATACATGGTATGGGGCCCCATGTCTCAGTCCAGATGTGGCTCTGAATACAGATGCTGGAATTTGGTTTCACTTTGCATAATGTTGTCTGACAGGAGTAAGGGCCTGACTGCTTGTATTATGTAATAAAGCATTTTGGGAGGAATACATCACAACGTATAGCATCATTGAGTCACAATACTTAAATCATAAAGATCTATAGAATTACAATAATGCTATATTATTGCCTCAATATGGTGGTAGTGTGTTCTGTTGCCTCTGTGGAACCCCCCAGCCCTATTTACTCTAGTATGTAGATTGCCAGGATGTAACAGTGCTCTTGATATAGGGATTGACTTTGGAACAAATATGGGAAGATTAGGACCGGCTCAGCCAATGTGTGTGTGTGTGTGTGTGTGTGTGTGTGTGTGTGTGTGTGTGTGTGTGTGTGTGTGTGTGTGTGTGTGTGTGTGTGTGTGTGTGTGTGTGTGTGTGTGTGTGTGTGTGTGTGTGTGTGTGTGTGTGGTCTGTCTTGCTCCTCAATAGGTTCTCTATGAAAGGGAGTGTGTGTGTGTGTGTGTGTGTGTGTGTGTGTGTGTGTGTGTGTGTGTGTGTGTGTGTGTGTCCACTCTTCGCTGGCAGTGAATCTAAACCCCTGTGTGAGAAGTATCAAACTGCAGTGGAGGGAAGTTCATCTGCAGGCAGACTACCCATAATCCTCTTTGGATGCCCAGTGGGGCGGAAAGTCTCATACACATCATTTATATATATATATATATATATATATATATATATACATGAGTACTGAAGGTTACTTGTGCACTCTGTTGAGTTGATTCAAGACAATATAGGTCTGGAAAGGAATATTTTTACTTTCCCCCACATTTGTTGTCATATTTTAGTCACAGCAGAGATTTGGGAAATGCAAATCACCAGGCTACGCCAAACACTGAGTGCAATCATGTGACAAAACAGCTTAGCAAATTCAAGGAAAGCAGCCACCGCACTGAGATAGCCTTGCTTAAATGGGCCCATTTGGGATACCTGTGGCAGTGTTTCAAAAACATCTATTACACGGTAATAACGCGTGAATAAGCCTCTTATCGCTTACAAAGTGCTCTGTGCCGTGAGGTCCTGTTTAAGGGTAAATACTCATGCTGTCAGGTGACTGAGAAGTGGACCTGCACCGCCAGGCCTGACCTGGGCCAGATGTGGGGGGATTGTGGGCTGAACTCACTGTGCTGTGCTGTGTGGGCCATTTGCGGGGTGGTCTTGAATACTGTGCCGAGCTGTGCTATGCGCGTTTGGGGACTGGTCTCAACTACAGTGTTGTGCTGGGCATTTGTGGGCTGGACTCAACTACAGTGCTGTACTGTATTGGGCTGTGCTGTGTTGTGCGGGGGTGATTGCAGACTGAACTCAGCTGCTGTACTGTGCTGTGCTGCGCTGCGCTGCGCTGTGCTGTGCTGTGCTGTGCTGTGCTGTGCTGTGCTGTGCTGTGCTGTGCTGTGCTGTGCTGTGTGGGGCGCTTGATGCCGCAGGGGGTTTTAATCTGCTGACCCGGCCTGGTCTGGCCGACCCGATGGGTGTCCTAGTTTAGGAGTGCTGGTTGGATAACACCCCTGGCACTGGCCGCTTGGCCGGCAGAGGGAGGGAACTTAAAACACGTCTGCTTGGAAGCCGGGCTGAGTGTCTCCACACACACTCACACATACACACACACCCCTGCATATACAGCCCCCTCATTCTCCCTGCCAACTCCCTCCCACCCACCCCTACACCCTGGACCTGCATTACGTCAGTGTCTCTAACTGCACCCCCCCTTCCCCCTCCATCTCCTCCACTCTTCCGGCGCACTGAGATTCACAGCAGGCAGAACTGGAGACTTATTTCTGCATCTGCAAACAGGAAGTCCTTTCTTGGACACACATCCTGCCCTCAAAGGACCTAAGCGTGCTGTGTGCCATGTTTGCATATGCCTGCTCTGTGTCTCCTTCTGTACTACCCAACAAATCTATATCGCTCCCAGGATGCCAGGCTCTGTGGAGATTTCCTGATTGGTTTGTACAGCTGGAAAATGCCCTAGTATATTTGTCCTAATAGTATATTTGTCTGTTGACTTTGTACCTCGTACTGTACATTCAGATTTCGTCAGCAGGCTACACTCATACATCACACATTCAGACTTTGTCAGCAGGCTTCCCATTCAGACAGTCCAATGAGATAAAATGCTCTTTCTAATGGCTGATTGATTCATGATACCAGAGTGCCACTGATGGGTCATCACAGGCATTAATTCAAAACAGCTTGCAAGAAAGATGCTCTGATTATCTATTTTGATAATTGTTCAGCCTTTTAGTTTAATAATATGACTGTTTCCGCTGACAAAGGTGATCAGTAGAACAACTCATTACATTAACAATTTTTATTTCTTACATCAAAACTTTAAAGTTGTTGTTAAGTTTTGATTAAAGTGGTTATCTCTGTGGAAGGTTCTCTCAAGCATGGGAAAAAGATTGCCTGTTACCAAGATAATATGCATGTCTTTGCTGTGAATGTGTATTTGATATGGCTGATTAGAGAAAATTCCTTTAAGAGGTTTGTGCTGCATTATTTTTACGATGAAGAGCACACGACTGTGCTAGATTCTTGAGTCTGCTGCACTTTTGAGGTTTAACCCATAACTGCCTTCAGTTCAAAGAGAGAGTCAAAGTCACAAATGCTCACTTTTGTAGAGGCTATGTTCTGGCCGTTATCCTTCCAGAGATACAATAATAGTGATGATGACAAAGACCATCGGTTGTGATAAGACTGATCTTCATATAGGCAGAGCAGCCCTCACAGTCATGATGGGAAAGAATATACATGCAAAGGGATAGTCAACAATATCACCCCACACACATGTATTGTGTTCTTGTGATGTGAACAATTACAGTTGACCCATTCTATCACATCACTGTCTGCAGCTGGTACCTTAAATGTTCCTATGACACTTTATGAGAGAACAGGATGTATGAGAGCTCTGACTCTGAGATAGCAGCACAGTGGATCCTTTGACAATGATAGGGATAAAACATTTATAGGGATAAAACATTTATAGGGATAAAAAAAACATTTATAGGGATAAAACATGACAATTTCATGACAGCGTTTTGCTGTTTTTTAACCTCAACAAATTTGAGTAAATTGTTGAAAAATATGAAAGTTCATCTGTGGTTTTGGCTGTATAGTATCCTAAAGAATGTTTACATTTCACATGGCCTCTGAGTTGGACACTATAGCCTGTGGGAGCCCTTGCATGGCTCGCCACGTAGCGTTCCGTTAGCCGTGCTGCACGCTGACCGTATGGGACAGAGGGCCCGTTGATCAGACAGCCACGAGGCCGTGTCCCCTGGAATGGGATTGAGTGGAGAGTCCGCAGGGAAATCACTAGGGCAGAGCCCCTGCCGCCTGCCGCCTGCCTGCCTGCCTGCCTACTTGCCCAACATGGCTGTCTGTCTGCCGCTTACTGTCCAGTGGGGGCCTGCTTTTCTTTTTCTTTTGATTTCTTTTGTCATCTGGGAATCGTAGAGCCTCCCATAACTTCCCATAACATATACATTACATTGTTAGTCCAACCCTAAATGACTGGAAATATGTTAGTCCAGCTGAAATCAGAGGAAAACCAGAGGCTCTTTTAGTCCAACAGTGAGGAGGGCAGAACGTCGAAACGCGTCTGTGGAATAAATGGTGATTATTTATGCATAGTGCGGCCTTTTTTCCTGTTTTTCATACATACTTGATACATACCATCCCCCAGAATGTCCCTACGAACATTTTCAACAAGTAACAATTTAGCTACACTCATGATGCACAAGTTCGCTAGTGAGCAAGCTGTGTAAGCTAATCAAGCTAATATGGACTGTTTGGGTGTTTATGAATAGGGTGGGGAGCATACAGTAGATGATCTACACCATCTAGCATAGCGGCGTAAAACATGCATATTTCGGTAAATAATTCCCGTCCCCTTCGATTCCCATCCAGCATGTGAATGCAATAGTCCAGTCCAATCATCTAGCCGAGCTATAACTATAGTTGGGCTAAACTGTGCATGTACACATACTGAGTGTGAGGGCAGAACTGACCAGAGCAGGCCAGAGAATAGCCTGGCATCACTAGGAGACTGAACAGGGCCGTGTAATTCAATTTGGGAGTGCATCTGACCTGGGTCCAGTCAGCTGACTGACTGCACAACTTCCTGCAAAGCCCCAAACAAGCCCTCTGTGGTGCAGCTACATTGAAAATGTGCTTCAGCATAATACCAGCATAATACTGGAATGTTCTGAGTTGGAGTTACATTGAGAATGTGTTCTGTCCAGCATGATCTGGAATGTTCTAGAAAGTAATGTTCTACCCAATGTTCTCTCGCTCTGTCAGGGATGTTGAGGGCTGCTGAAACGGGCTCTGCCTCTCAGACATTCAATTCAAATTTCAGATGCACAGTAGGCCTAAGCCTGTTTTAGGGATCTTGAGGCAGTAGTCTGGCATATTAGACCAGGCTAGTTTTCTGGACTGAAACCTGATCTCCAAGGGACATAACCAGTGGTTAAATTAAGTTTCAGTTATATTAAACTCTTTTTATAAGTAGGCCTACCACAATCATCTAACCTGGCTATCACCAGACTAAGCTCAATCTTTTAAGATTGAACATTAGTCTGGGCCTGGGGAGTCTGTGCTGTATTTCTACTGCACAAGAGGCGTGATCAATGGGCATAGTTCAGATGGCTCTGTACACATTTGGATAGTCCTTCAACCAATCAAACCAACGATCTGGGTGAGCCTGGTGAATAAGGGAGTTTGTGATTGGTTCCAGCAAACATGGACAGAAAGCAGGAGAGATTAATAAGCAGGTTTCCAGCCTGAGCTTCAGGGTGAAATCCAATCGCTGGAGAATCAGGCTGGGTTTACCCTGTCTAACAAGCACATATCTTGTCAAAAAGGGTTTTAAAGGCAGGTGTTCATTCTTTTTTAAAAAGTCCATGTAATTTAGTATTGACGTCATAACAAAGTCATGGTGTACTCCATGGGGCTTCTCTTCCTTTGGAGAAAGACCATCCCATGTCAGATAAGCTGTTGTGATTGGCCCAGCCTGTTTGCAAAATCAGTTTAATTGTAAAGTTGACTATCTGCTAGAGCAAGTGCAATGACGCAATGAGCCAGCCAGCTGATTTTGACACGGTCCTGTCTTTCTTCCAGATGTACAGTTGTCCACAGCTAATTGGTTGAGCTCCTGGCCTGTGGAGACGGCCTGTCTCAGTGTGGTGTAGCATTGTGTAGCTTGTGTTTCTGTGTCTGTGATGAAGCGCTGTGTTTCTGTCTCAGTCTGAGGTAGTGTTTAGCCTCTGTCAAAACACCAAGACAACTGTGGCCCAGAGGACCAAGATGTCCACATTTCTTACAGGGTTTTGATCTTGGAGACATTCAACCTATAAAGCAGAAATCCGTCGATTTTCCGCATAGATCTCCATTTCTCGAGGTCATCAAGTACTGTCGATACGAAAAACGCCCAAAAACAATCAGTTTTACCTATAGCTTGAGTTGCTGGAGCCAACAGCTAAAGCAGCCATGCAGCTACAGCACTACACTCTGGCATGCACATGGGCAGGCTCATAAACATGCCCCCAGAGTGTAGCACCGTAGCTATCTGGAAGCTGTTGATTGCAGCAACTCAAGGTAAAACTGTTTGATACCTCATATTGACTTCATCAGAGGAGCAGTTAGTCTGGGTTTCATATATCACATTGCCTTATCATCAGAGGAGTAGGTAGCCTGGGTTTGATAGCCCAGGATTCATACCATAGATTAGATTGTAAGTCCCTGTCGTTAAAATGTAAAATGCCTGCTAAATTTCCTTCACTTTACCAGTCATGCTATTCTATGTACATCCTCTTGCTTCCTCTTCAATCACTTGTCATTGCTGTTCCATTTTTCCTCCTACTCTCTCCCTCCCTCTGTCTCACTCTCTCTCCTTATCTCTCTCTTCCTCCATCCATCTCTCTCACCCCTCATCTCTCTCTCTAAGGGACAATTAAACATGGAGCGATAGCTGCAAAGAGACAGAGATCACAGTTAGGCCCAGGGCTACAGCAGGCCCGTGTTTTGCTGTGGAGAATGACACTTGATAACAACTTATTGTGTTAGTCCGACCAAAACAAACTTTTTAAATGCATTTCAAAAAGTTTGTCTGACTGAAATCGGACAAAATTGAAGTTCTTTTAGCCGGACTACACACTCAGATAACGTGATAGAAGGTTAAATCACTATTGCATGTATAGTAAGACGCGTACTTTGGTCAATAAAAAAATTTCCCCTCCGATGCAGTCCGATGCACTGATTTGTTTGCAGGATGTTGAAGTTGACGGGTTTGCATCGTGGTATGGGAAGTTTTTCTCCTGGAATATGTTTATTTTTGGTCCTGTTTCCTTTTTGGTTCTGGTCCTATGTTTGTTTTTTAATCTGTTTCAAAGAGAGATCATGTTTTTTTCTCTCTTTTTGGCCAAGCCTTGATGATAGCTGTCTCAAAGGACTGTGTCTTTATGAAAAGTTTTTTGGGGTTTTGGGATTGAAGTTTTACACATACAGTATACGCACACACACACACACACACACACACACACACACACACACACTCACACAGGCACACACATTAAAGGAGAATTCCGGTGTGAAATTGAGCTTAACTGTACCGAAACATGTTAAGGTGTACTCACACGTGTTTTAGACGCACTTTCACTCACCCCCAGCATTCCGAACTCCTCCGTTTTCAGCCTAGCTTACAGTAGGCTTGAAGCTATTAGGTTGGGCATTACGTAGCCTATGCAGCTAAATCGCTATTTTTAAACCATTAAAAAGGTTCCAAGTAACTCCACACTGCATTGGTTGACTTCTGAGAGTCCTGACATTTAAAACGAGATACTTAGAACTTTGGAAGTGCACAGGAAGTTTATTAAAAAAGACTGTTTATTCAAGCAGTACCTTCATAGAATCTCTCCGCTGGGCGCCATCTTGTGGTGAAGTCGCGATAAGTCGACTGACGAGCACAAACGAACAGGAAAGACAGGGGGACATATTGCAAACATTTTGAGCTTTGTTACTCATCATGCTCATGTAGACAGTATAACTATATATTTCCTATGGAATTACTTTAGCAATATGTTCCCCTGTCCTTCCTGTTCGTTCGTGCTCGTCAGTCGGCTTATCGCGACTTGATTCCAAGATGGCGCCCAGCGGAGAGATTCTATGAAGGCACTGCTTGTAAACAGTCTTTTTTAAATAAACTTCCTGTGCATTTCCAAAGTTCTCAGTATCTCGTTTTAAATGTCAGGACCCTCAGAAGTCTACCAATGCAGTGTGGAGTTACTTGGGACCTTTTTAATGGTTTAAAAATAGCGATTTAGCTGCATAGGCTACGTAATGCCCAATCTAATAGCTTCAAGCCTACTGTAAGCTAGGCTGAAAACGGAGGAGTTCAGAATGCTGGGGGTGAGTGAAAGTGCGTCTAAAACACGTGTGAGTACACCTTAACATGTTTCGGTACAGTTAAGCTCAATTTCACACCGGAATTCTCCTTTAACACACACTATAAGCACAATTGTCTGCCTCGCATACTTGCAAAACACTTTTTTCTACACAAAAAACTGACGTTATGTCACTTCCTTCCCATTTCAGGACACAGTCTTTCAAAATGCTACACCCATCACCCAATTGATCAAGCTTAGCCATGAGGTGTTCTATGGGGCATAGCTCACCATATCAGGCCTGAGCCCTGTAGAAGGCAACGTGTGAATTTATGTGTCCTCAACAGCAACCGAAATTCCAGTGAAAGGAGGAAAAGTGAGGATGAGGACTTTGTTTGCATAATGAGATTTGAGTATTATAGGTGGACTAGAATGTGCTGTAAAGAGAGGGTTGAGAATGGGTCCATTCAATGAAAATGATGCAGGGTTGGTGAAGGGATGCTTTGCTTTGTCTAAAGAAATGTTTTCACTTTCACTGTGGTATATTGTACTTAGAATATGTTCTGCTCTGATTATCCGTGCAAAATTTAGCATTTGGAAATTGATAGATGTATTGAGTGATTCCACAATTAGTTTCTTTTTGACTGATAAAGGTACAATTCTAACTCTGATAACTCATGATAATCAACTTTATATTAATATTGTAAAGAAATGAAATAATGAAAGGAAAAATAAATAAAGGGATAAATGCTAAATGCTACTAAAAGGACAGTAATAGCTTCAGCAATAGTGCTGTAGAAATAGCTAACTCCCTCTCTCTGACTCCCTCTCTAACTCTCTCTCTCTCTCTCTCTCTTTCTGACTCTTTCTCTCTCTCTCTAACACTCTCTCTCTAACTCTAACTCTCTCTTTCTCTCCCTCGTGTGTCCAGCTGTGAGTAGCCCAAGGCCCGCCAGCGGCGGCTAACAGGATGAGAAGATGGCGGCCGTGCTCCTACCGTCGGGACAGGAGAGCCTGCGACGCTTCACGCGCGAGTCCCTGGCCGCAATCGAGCAGCGGGTCCGGCAGGAGCAGGCCAAGCGTGCCAAGGACTACCAGGAGGACCTGGGCGATGTCGAGGCCCCCAAGCCCCGCGCCGACCTGGAGGCTGGCAAGGGCCTGCCCCGCATCTTCGGAGACATCCCCACGGGGCTGGTGGGGGCGCCCCTGGAGGATATCGACCCCTACTACAAGAACCAGAGGGTGAGTGTGTGTCTGTGTGTGTGTGTGTGTGTGTGTGTAACATATCGACCCCTACTACAAGAACCAGAGGGTGAGTGTGTGTGTGTGTGTGTGTGTGTGTGTGTGTGTAGGATATCGACCCCTACTACAAGAACCAGTGGGTGAGTGTGTGTGTGTGTGTGTAGGATATCGACCCCTTCTACAAGAACCAGAGGGTGAGTGTGTGTGTGTGTGTGTGTGTGTGTGTGTAGGATATCGACCCCTACTACAAGAACCAGAGGGTGAGTGTGTGTCTGTGTGTGTGTCTGTGTGTGTGTGTGTGTGTGTGTGTGTGTGTGTGTGTGTGTGTGTGTGTAGGATATCGACCCCTACTACAAGAACCAGAGGGTGAGTGTGTGTATGTGTGTGTGTGTGTGTCTGTGTGTGTGTATAGGATATCGACCCCTACTACAAGAACCAGTGGGTGAGTGTGTGTGTGTTTGTGTGTGTGTGGAGGATATCGACCCCTACTACAAGAACCAGAGGGTGAGTGTGTGTGTGTGTGTGTGTGTATGTGTGTGGAGGATATCGACTCCTTCTAATCTACAAGCACCAGAGGGTGAGTGTGTGTGTGTGTGTGTGGGGGGGGTGTGTGCTACAAGAATCAGAGGGTGTGTAAAACTGGTTGTGAGACTGAGGGAATCCACGAGCCAGTGTGTGTATGCAGTGTTTGTGTTTACATGTGTGCCTCAGGTTACAGTTGTGAAACAGTGTGACTGAAAACCTTATAATAAGAGCCAGTTGACCTTCCGCTGTGACCAGTCATCAGAAAGGCCGACTAACAGCGGCTCAAGCCCAGGACGGCTAGCTGACACAGCTGTTGTTGTGTGGTTTGGAATAAGCCCTTTAATGATAGATCAATCCGGGGCCGGTAGTTTTGTGATTGCACCCTTGTTGTGGGGGCATGTAGGATCTGGCAGTCCGAGGCTGGCAAATGGTGATCTGGGAGAGGGCACTTAGGTCAGAGAGACTGGGTCTGGCCTCTGCTGCAATTGGATTACAGAATTTAGATTTACAGAGAAAAAGAGAAAGGAAAAGAGAGAGGGAGAGAGGAAGATGGAGGGAGAAAGAGAATGAGGAAAAGAAAGAGTAAGTGAAAGAAAGGAAGAAAGAAAGATGCTGTAGTTGTCACAGCCCTCTAAACCGTCAGCTTAAGGACAACTAAAGGATTGGGAGGGGGGCATTTGCGCGCGTGTGTGTGTGTGTGTGCATGTGTATTGGAGTGTCTGTTTTGCTGCATGTAAGTGGTTCTGGACAGGAAGAGAGGAAGGGAGGGAGGTGGGGGGCAGGAGGGATTAACCAAAGACAAAATAAATATTTAAATAAATGACACAATCTGTTCTGCTGGAGGTCCTGCTTGTCGCTCTGCCTCGGAAACACTGAAGCGGCTGGCTTCATTTGTGTGTGTGTTTGTGTGTGTGCGAGACAGTGAGGGAGTGAGTTTTTGAATGTGTGTGTGTGTGTGTGTGTGTGTGTGTGTGTGTGTGTGTTTGTGTGTGTGTGTGTGTATGTATGTATCAATGCATGTATGTATGAATATGTGTGTACAATTCTATGCACACGAGTGTTCATTATTATTAGAGTTTTCCTCAGTCACTTTGTCATATTTTTTGTGCGTTTCTCAAAACAATTAGTACAAATAGCAAAACAACATGGATTACCTGCAAAAGCCAGTCTCTTGCTCAAAATCCTTAGTTCATCACTCAAAAGTAAATATCTGTGTCAATGAACATGTCACTCCCATCAGAATGACAAGTCCATGTGTCATTGTGTACTGTACGGATAAGACAGTCAAATCACTTAGTCACTCTGGAGGGATGTTCTGAAGTAAAAGTGTTGATGACAATTACAGTTTTTATCAGTCGCTTTGGTACATTTCTCTAATCATCCTTAACATTTGTAAAAGAGTAAGTGCATTTCACAAAACATTTCATACAAATAGCAAATCACCATGGATTACCAAAAGCCAGTCATTTTGTCAATACAGTTTGCTGTGGTTGCTTTTCAGTTGCTTTTGTGGTTTTCTCACATCACTATTAACATTAGCACATCAGTTAGTGCATTTCTCAAAACAATTAGTGCAAACTGCAAACCCTATGGATAACCTGCAAAAGCACGTCACTTGCGCAAAATGAATAGTCCATTCCTCAAAAGCAAGTATTCATGTCAACGAAACTTTGTCATCCAAATGTGAACATAGGACAATCTCCTGAGGGGAAACTGTACATGCAGTGCTGTAGGACTTACAGTGCAGTCTTCCTACACCTCCTGTTCCTATCTTTTGGGCCACAAAAGCTCATCCACATCACAATGACATTATATATGACAACTTATTCAACCATTTTGCACGTAAAGACATATGCTATGAGCTAATGCCTAAATGTCGTGGGGGAGGGGGTGTGAGACTATTCAACAGAGACCCATTATACAGTTTTTCTGGATTGCTTTGACCTGTTTAAAGAAAAAACAGCAGAGCAGAAGACACCTCATGTAAATAATGTGTTAACCCTTACTCACTGGATTAACACAATTATCCCACCCTTTTGCAGAACAGTTACAGTAACACATGTCATTCAAGCAGTCCAAACTCCATTGTTTTAGCTATATGGTAGCCTAACCAAACAGAAACCATCTGTTCCCAACTATTAGAAACTACCTACATCAGTATGAAATCACTGAAGCACCTGTGACACTCCTTCACACAAATGCTGAATTAGCAATCAGTCTGCAGGCTTTAAAAAGTGCAGTGTCTGTGTTGTTAAACTATATGTAATACATTTTTTTGAAAACAAAAGTTGAGTTGAGTTGACTGCTGCCTCAAAGCAACCAATAAAAACTTATATTTTGATCAACATGACATAAGCAATTGATAATGTAGAAAAAACAGCCGAGTGTGTGTATGGATCATTTGTATGGATGTACCAAAGCATTTGCAACTTGTTCAAAGAAATGAAAAAACATATTTTTTGATGTGCACAAGTGACGCAATTATGTAAAGATTGAACAGGTAGTTTTGAGAATTCCAATTCTGATATGGGAAATGTACCAAAGCAACTGAGAAAAACTGTAAGTTTTGTTCTGACAGCATCTGACTGCATGTGTGTGTCTGTGTGTCTGTTTGTTTGTGCGTGCGTGTATGTGTGTGTGTGTGTGTCTGTGTGTTTGTCACATGACTTAATGTGACATGTTGACATGCTTTAGTGTGAAGTTTGGATGCCGTGCTTGCCAACTGTTCACCATGTGTGAACGTGTGCAGCTCGGCCCTTGGGATCCAGAGCTCCAGCCATGCTGCGTGTGTGTGTGTGTGTGTGTGTGTGTGTGTGTGTGTGTGTGTGTGTGTGTGTGTGTGTGTGTGTGTGTGTGTGTGTGTGTGTGTGTGTGGCTTGTGTCAGTGCAACAAGGTGCAGACCCATCTCTGTAGGCTGTAGTGGGATCTGCAGAGGGCTTTTCAAATGTGTCGCTTCTCTGAAGGGCCCATTCACTTCTGCCTCAGACTCTGAGTACAGGGAGCAGTGTTTGACATGTGTGGCTGCTGATGGACTGGATGTGGATGTGGGTCATGTGATGAATTGTTTTTCATGTTTGATGTTGAAAAGTAAGAAGCCCCGCAGTCTATGACTGAGTCTGTGGTCAGTCCGTGTGTGTGCATATTATGTTTGT
Organism: Sardina pilchardus; assembly: GCF_963854185.1. Classification (NCBI taxonomy): domain Eukaryota; kingdom Metazoa; phylum Chordata; class Actinopteri; order Clupeiformes; family Clupeidae; genus Sardina; species Sardina pilchardus. The sequence goes on from NC_084995.1 coordinate 13,038,588, forward strand.
GTGCGTGAGGTGATTGGTTATGGGGGGAGGGGGGGTAGATTTTGGTATGTTGATATTGAGATCGTTCTCAGTGAGCAGTAAAACTTTTTACTCATCTATATATTGATTGGCTAGGTTTATGTTATTTACAATCATTGTGTTTGTGTAGTCTGTTTATCCATCTATATCTATCTATCTACTGTATCTATCTATCTATCTATCTATCTGCATGTCTGTCTGTCTGTCTGTCTGTCTGTTTTAGGATGATTTGTGCTAAATAATGAGCTCTCTCTCTCTCTCTCTCTCTCTCTCTCTCTGCAGACCTTTATAGTGCTGAATAAAGGGAAAGCCATCTTCAGATTCAGTGCCACGTCAGCTCTCTACATCTTCAGCCCCTTTCACCTCATCAGACGGCTCTCCATACACGTCCTCACACACTCATATCCTTTCTGTCCAGCCAGACTGACACAATGCTCCCTCTCCCTAAGTGTGTGTGTGTGTGTGTGTGTGTGTGTGTGTGTGTGTGTGTGTGTGTGTGTGTGTGTGTGTGTGTGTGTGTGTGTGTGTGTGTGTGTGTGTGTGTGTGTGTGTGTGTGTGTGTGTGTGTTGTGTATGTGTGGGTGTCTCATGTGTATATGTGAAGAGCGTGTAATGTGTGTATGTGTGTGGCGGGTTAAAGTCTATTAGTTGTAGGAAGGGATTTTATGATGTAATGTTTGATAATATTCTCCCTTACATAATAAGGAAAATGGAATCACTGTGGTCAACATTAGATTGGCTCTCATCAATGGGTTGTACATTTTTTCTGATTTACTTTCTCTCTTTAATGGAACACTATGAACTAAAGTTTAGACACACACTTACTGCATCACTGGGGGTAACATTTACATTGGGGGGTAATTATGCTCTTCAGCGCTCCCTAGTGGCCATGTGCCTGTCTACACTGTATTAAACATAACTACAGTAACACTATATGCGCACTCCTGCTATCATAGGCACCTTTCGTCAGGATGTGTCCAGCTGCCTCAGGATGTGACATCATGTTTGACATGCCAGTAGTGTTACCATGGCATTGTCAACATGTTTGAGCAGATGTTGCTACAGTAAGAGAAAGCACTGAGCTGAATATTTTGCCTGGACTGTGTCTACAATTAAAAACAAGCAGACATGTTGTAAAGTTATTCAGTCATTTGCAAAGCTCTCAGCCTGTTTAGGAGCGGGCCCACAGACTCCTGGGTCCCCTGCCAGAGTCTCTTTAGATCAGTGAGGCCTGGGCCTTGATCCGTGCGTATGCCATACAATAAACCAATTCAGGCCTGTTAAGCAGAGTCCATAGGAGGGCGTTGGCTCTTTGGTGCTGCCCTTTCGGAGAGGGTTTGTGTGTGCTGTTCTTTGGCCGGCATCGCGCTCCAAATCCCCCCATATCCCAGCTAATCCCTCCAATCAAATAAGAGCAAGGAGATTTCACATCATGTGACCACTGCCTGTTAGCTCGCAGCCAGCCTGCCTGCTGCTGGACATGGGCCTGAAGGACTCTCGCTCTTAGTGTGTGCGTGTGTGTGTGTGTGTGTGTGTGTGTGTGTGTGTTTGGGGGGGGGGGGGGGGGGATAAGGGAGAGGAAGACAAAATAAGAGGGTGTGTGTGCGGGGGGCAGAACTAGTGTAATGCACTGGATCACTGTTCATCAAAGCCCAGAGAATCAGACCAGAGATTTGCCCTAGAGTTTTCAGCATTCCCTGAGTTTCATAAGACCACACATATTCATCTCAACAGCGGATGCTAGGATAGCTAATTCAGCTAAAAGATGTAGACACTAGTCTGCTGCCATCTTTGAAACAGAAGCACAGTGGGCAGTGCAATTTATCCCAGGGAAGTAAGTGATAGCATGCTGGCCCAAACATCTCACCCTTTAACGGGTGAAACCAGACACCAGAGGACAGCACTAACTAGAGGAGAGATAACCACCAGTCCAAACATGACATCTATCTGCATGTCTGTCTGTCAATGAGTTTCTATCTTTGATATTATATTCTAATGTTGTGCACTCCATGTTCTGGTGTGAGTCCATGATGTGGTGTGTTCTAGTGTGTGAGTCCATGATGTGTGTTCTGGTGTGAGTCCATGATGTGTGTGTGTTCTAGTGTGTGAGTCCATGATGTGTGTTCTGGTGTGAGTCCATGATGTGTGTGTGTTCTGGTGTGAGTCCATGATGTGTGTTCTAGTGTGTGAGTCCATGATGTGTGTGTGTTCTGGTGTGAGTCCATGATGTGTGTTCTAGTGTGAGTCCATGATGTGTGTTCTAGTGTGTGAGTCCATGATGTGTGTGTGTTCTGGTGTGAGTCCATGATGTGTGTTCTAGTGTGAGTCCATGATGTGTGTTCTAGTGTGTGAGTCCATGATGTGGTGTGTTCTGGTGTGAGTCCATGATGTGTGTGTGTTCTGGTGTGAGTCCATGATGTGTGTTCTGTTGTGAGTTCATGATGTGGTGTGTTCTGGTGTGAGTCCATGATGTGTGTTCTAGTGTGTGAGTCCATGATGTGTGTTCTGGTGTGAGTCCATGATGTGTGTTCTAGTGTGTGAGTCCATGATGTGTGTTCTGGTGTGAGTCCATGATGTGTGTTCTAGTGTGTGAGTCCATGATGTGTGTTCTGGTGTGAGTCCATGATGTGTGTTCTAGTGTGTGAGTCCATGATGTGGTGTGTTCTGGTGTGAGTCCATGATGTGTGTGTGTGCTGGTGTGAGTCCATGATGTGTGTTCTGTTGTGAGTCCATGATGTGTGTGTGTTCTGGTGTGAGTCCATGATGTGTGTGTGTTCTGGTGTGAGTCCATGATGTGTGTTCTGTTGTGAGTCCATGATGTGTGTTCTGTTGTGAGTCCATGATGTGTGTTCTGTTGTGAGTCCATGATGTGTGTTCTGGTGTGAGTCCATGATGTGTGTTCTGTTGTGAGTCCATGATGTGTGTTCTAGTGTGTGAGTCCATGATGTGTGTTCTGTTGTGAGTCCATGATGTGTGTTCTGTTGTGAGTCCATGATGTGTGTTCTGGTGTGAGTCCATGATGTGTGTTCTAGTGTGTGAGTCCATGATGTGTGTTCTGTTGTGAGTCCATGATGTGGTGTGTTCTGGTGTGAGTCCATGATGTGTGTATGTTCTGGTGTGAGTCCATGATGTGTGTGTGTTCTGGTGTGAGTCCATGATGTGGTGTGTTCTGGTGTGAGTCCATGATGTGGTGTGTTCTGGTGTGAGTCCATGATGTGTGTGTGTTCTGGTGTGAGTCCATGATGTGTGTTCTGTTGTGAGTCCATGATGTGTGTGTGTTCTGGTGTGAGTCCATGATGTGGTGTGTTCTGGTGTGAGTCCATGATGTGTGTTCTGTTGTGAGTCCATGATGTGGTGTGTTCTGGTGTGAGTCCATGATGTGTGTGTGTTCTGGTGTGAGTCCATGATGTGTGTGTGTTCTGGTGTGAGTCCATGATGTGTGTGTGTTCTGGTGTGAGTCCATGATGTGTGTGTGTTCTGGTGTGAGTCCATGATGTGTGTGTGTTCTGGTGTGAGTCCATGATGTGTGTTCTGGTGTGAGTCCATGATGTGTGTGTGTTCTGGTGTGAGTCCATGATGTGTGTTCTGGTGTGAGTCCATGATGTGTGTGTGTTCTGTTGTGAGTCCATGATGTGTGTGTGTTCTGGTGTGAGTCCATGATGTGTGTTCTGGTGTGAGTCCATGATGTGTGTGTGTTCTGGTGTGAGTCCATGATGTGTGTTCTGGTGTGAGTCCATGATGTGTGTGTGTTCTGGTGTGAGTCCATGATGTGTGTTCTGGTGTGAGTCCATGATGTGTGTTCTGGTGTGAGTCCATGATGTGTGTGTGTTCTGGTGTGAGTCCATGATGTGTGTTCTGGTGTGAGTCCATGATGTGGTGTGTTCTGGTGTGAGTCCATGATGTGGTGTGTTCTGGTGTGAGTCCATGATGTGTGTGTGTTCTGGTGTGAGTCCATGATGTGTGTGTGTTCTGGTGTGAGTCCATGATGTGTGTTCTGGTGTGAGTCCATGATGTGTGTGTGTTCTGGTGTGAGTCCATGATGTGTGTGTGTTCTGGTGTGAGTCCATGATGTGTGTGTGTTCTGGTGTTGGAGTCCTTAACCTGCACCACATTGTTTAGCTTGTTCATCATGTTCACCATCCTGACCAACTGCTGCTTCATGGCCATGTCCGACCCACCCCACTGGACCAAGTACCTCGAGTGAGTAGACATGTGCAACACACACACACACACACACACACACACACACACACACACACACACACACACACACCCACACACACACACACACACACACACACACACACACACACACACACACACACACACACACACACACACACACACACACACACACACACACACACACACACACACACACACACACACACACACACACACACTTTCTTCTGATCCAGGAACAGTTGACTAGTCAGATAGTCAGTCTCACATCTGAAACAAATTACTTGCCTATATTTCAGTTTACATGTAATGGCTTGCCATTGTTTAGTACATGGATACATGTTTTGAATTTGTATTCAAGGTGTATGGCGTCTGAATGAATAGATCAATCAAACTCAAATTCATATCGGAATCCGTTCGGCTGCCGTCCCGTTCTCATCATGCAGTGCCAGCTAACCCTGAGGATGAAGTATCAGAGTTAGAGAAGGACTGTGTCCAATGCAATCACTGCTCTAATCCAGGTTCTCCAGTCCAGACTGGGAAGGAAAGCCCAGTCTTGGGTGTGCAAGCACCATGCTCTGACTGTGAGCGATGGGAAGGTACTGTGTTGTGAGTATGACTCTCACACCGTCGACCACCGTCTCCTCTGCATCCGGAATGTGACATGCCACATGGGAGTGGAATTAGAGCTCTGTGTGATGTCTTCCTGATGTCGCCTATTTCATTAAAGGGGTTTTGTAGACCAGGAGGGAGATAGAAAGAAAGACAGAAAGAAAGAAATATAGATAGATAGATAGATAGAAATATAGAAAGATAGAAAGATACAGATATAGATAGTTATATACGTAGAAAGATAATTAAACAAGTAGAAAGATTAAAAGATAGATAGATAGATATACTGTATTGATAGATGGAGAGATAAGAGTAAGGCAGAGAGAGATAGATAGAGAGATAGAGAGGGAGAGAGATACAAAGAGAGAGTGAGACAGAGTAAAAGTGTGTGTGAGAGAGAGAGAGAGAGAGAGAGAGAGAGAGAGCATTGTACCTAAAGCTCTCTGGCTCTCCTCTGCAGTGTGTTAAATCCCTTATCAAGCATTATTTAACCTGTGCCCATTTCAAGGCTCTTTGCTGTATTGACCGGCTTACTGGAGACCAACTTTGGCTTCCTAACACATGTCTGCCTGCTTTCCGTATTGAATGCACCATGACCCAGATTTTTAGCAGATTGTCTCAACCAAATTGGATAACACAGTTGCCTTGCAGTAGACATGAATGGCTGGTCAACTACTCACCTTTAATGAAAGATGAATGCTGTGCTGTGTGGGGAATAACGGGCAGACGTCCACGACCACGCGGTTGTTTCATGGCTAACCTATCCATCTCTAATGAGAAAAGACGCATGCATACTGTATATGCTCATGAATGCTCACGCACGCATGAAGATGTAATCACACCACGTACAGTAAGGACCATTGCCATTGCCGCCTCACTAACTGGGCTGCCATGCTCATCAGAATCACACACATTTACTTTGGCTTTGACTATTTGACACATTTACTTTGGCTTTTGACTATTTGAAGTAAGCTCAGTATTTATTGCACTATACTGTAATAGTCATATTTGAAGAGTTCAGATGCAAAACCCTCTAAACAACACCGCCATCAAAAATGAGGTAACAGTGGTGAGTGAATGCTCTCCACACATACTGTAGTATATGTTAATCAATCAATAATCTCGCTTCAAAACCTGCTATGTATCACTCTCTTCCTGGTCAGAAATATTTATTTGTAGTCAAAAACCTATAGGAGTCTTATAAAAAAGGCTCTTTTAAAAGAAATGTGGTCAGACAGATTTAGAGGGTTTTGCATTTGATCTCTTCATATGTTGTATCTGTCATCAGGGCTCTACTCCAGACAGTCTCTAACAGGCTACAGGTTGAAAACAAAGGGGCAATTGCTCTGTCGCTAGTTTGGAGTTTAACACGGTCACGGTTTTAAACTCCAACTCCCAACTCAAACTCCAGTTTAAAACTGTGATAAACTGCAAACTAGCGACACAGCAATTGCCCCAGCAGGTCCAGGTTTCATGTTTATGTCAAGGGTGTTTCCTGCCAATGTCCAAAAGTGATAACTAGCCCAGCCATGCCATCTTGTTGCAGCTGTTGATCTGCTGATTACACGTCACCTCTCTATCCCTCCTCGGATCATGCTCTACCAGCCCCCCTCTCCTCTCCCCCCTCTCCTCTCCTCCCCTCTCTCTCACCCACTCTCACCCTTCCCTCTCTCACCCCCTCCTTTTCACCCTCTCATCCCCCTCCCTCACCCCCTCTCTTTCACCCCTCTGCTCTCTCTCACCGTCTCTTACCCTCACTCTCTTTTACCCTCTCTCAACCCCTCTCTTTCTCTATCTCACCCTCTTTCTCTCCCTCACCCTCTGTCTCTCTCTTCTCACCCTCTCTGTCTCATGCCCCCACTCCATCTCTCTCACCCTCTCCCCCAATTCAATTCAATTCAATTGAGCTTTGGGATGAGATAAGAGAAAACACTTTGCCAAAGCATTTCTAATTATATACTGTAAGTAGTTAGTCATAGTCTCTCCACCTCCTCCTTTCTCTGTCCTTCTTTCTCTCTCTCTCTCTCTCCCTCTCCCTCCCTTAGGTACGCGTATGACAAGTATCTATGTGTGTGTGTGTGTGTGTGTTTCTCATATTTACCCCTGTTTCTCTCTCTCTCTCTCTCTCTCTCTCTCTCTCTCTCTCTCTCTCTCTCTCTCTCTCACGGTGTCCCGCACTCAGGTACACATTCACAGGTATCTACACGTTTGAGTCCCTGATTAAGATCCTGGCGCGGGGCTTTTGTGTGGGCCCCTTCACCTTCCTCAGGGATCCCTGGAACTGGCTGGACTTCAGTGTCATCAGCATGGCGTGAGTAGCATGGACACACACACTGGACACGCACACACACCAGCACACACACTAGACAAACACACACACCAGCACACACACTGACACACACACTGGACACACACACACCAGCACACACACCAGCACTCACACCAGCACACACTCAGTGGGGACGCAGGGAGTCATTTCATATAAATTAGATTTGATTTCATTGATTGCACAACATCCCTGGTGCAGAGTAATTGAAAAAAAAAAAAAACATGAAACCAGAGCAAGGGTCCAATCCCTGACAGGACAGTCTGTGGTGTGCTCTAGAGATGAGAACTCAGAACTATCCAGCTGCTGTCCGTGGTGCTGAAACTGCAGATGTGTCTTCTAGAGAGGAGAACTCCCGGCTGCTGTCCGTGGTGCTGAAACCGCAGCGGTGTGTTTGCTGAAGTTTACAGACACTGAGCTGTGTCGTCCCTTTGGCCTGCTGTGTCCCCAGACTGCCTTTCCTTGGCAGCTCTGTGTGTAACATGAGGCTGTATTCTCACAGGGAGACTATTCTCACCTGGTACTTCAGTACAAGGAACTGCAAGGTGCTTGGCTTATCCAAATATAACTTCATGAGTAATCACTGATCCCCCAAGGAACACTGGGTCAAGTGTGTGTGGTTTGTAAAGTGGCGTGTTCTTGTGAGATCAGTGCCTACACCTGAGATTACCTGGATGAGGCCCAGGTCTGTATGGAGCTGAGGCAAGATATGTAATTGCTGTCCATGGTGCTGAAGCCTCCTCTGGGAGCCATTAGTGTAACGGTGCTCACAAACACTTGCGCTGAATGCAGTACTGGAGAGGCATCTCGTTCACTTTACATGGGCTTATGTCATCCATTGCTGAAGTGTATTGCTGTTCCATTGCTCTTGTCGCCTCTGCCAAAAAGTTGAGAAATTTTCAACTTTTGCTGCACCAACCAGGGGGTCAGGATTTGACTGATTAGCTTCGCCGATTAGCAAGGCACTTCCTCGTCGCCATTTTCCAGAAAACATCATGTCTGGTGCCATTTCTCCTCATGCTGATCGGTGGCTGTGCCACTCTCAGCTCATGCACGAGCTTAGTGTGGGCACGAGCTCTCCTTCTGTACCTTACGTCAATCAGTAACCTGGCACTTAATTGGCTAAGTAAAATGGCGCTGGAAACAAGCCCCTTGATACGCCATGTTGAAGCCTGAAAAAATCGTTCAATTTTGGCAATTTTCACTAGCCTAGCATTCCCATTGAAATTAATCGGGGCGGGACTTGTTCACTTTCTCCAGTTCTTATAATACCTCCATGGCACCAACGGACAGCAACACAATTGGCACCAGTCAATCAAATTATGGTCAGCAAAACCCACCGGCATGCAGTTACGCAGTGCAAGCATTTGAGAGTAGGTTTAACCTGAGGCTGTGAGATTCACCTGAGGGGGCTGCATAGTGCTGCTCTTTCACTGCTGGGTAAAGCCACTGAGACGCCAATCGCTTGCCGTTCGTTGCGTGTCTGGCCTCATAATTTGCCGGCGGGGCAGCCGATCCAAAACAAACAGAAAAAAAAACAGAGAGAGAGAGAGAGAGAGAGCGAGCGTGTGTGCTTGCGCTTTCAGGTCGCAACTGTAATTTTATTTTTTGAATATGGCAGTGAAGTCTGGATAATGCTAAGCCTCTGGGGAAGAGCCAGAGTTTGGCCTCCACACACAGACCTGCACGGAGGCACACCGCGGGAGCACAGAGGGCACAACTCAGAACTGTCCAGTTGCTGTCCGTGGTGCTGAAACTGCAGAGGTGTCTTCTAGAGATGAGAACTCCCAGCTGCCCCGCTGCTGTCCGTGGTGCTGAAACCGCAGAGGTGTGTTCTAGAGATGAGAACTCCCAGCTGCCCCGCTGCTATCCGTGGTGCTGAAACTGCAGAGGTGTCTTCTAGAGATGAGAACTCCCAGCTGCCCCGCTGCTATCCGTGGTGCTGAAACTGCAGAGGTGTCTTCTAGAGATGAGAACTCCCAGTTGTTGTCCATGGTGCTGAAACCGCAGAGGTGTCTTCTGGAGATGACAACTCCCAGCTGCCCCGCTGCTGTCCGTGGTGCTGAAACTGCAAAGGTGTGTTTGCTGAAGCTTACAGACACTGAGCTGAGGCACACCGTGGGAGCACAGAGGCCACTCAGCTCAGAGGGACGTGTGTCCGCCGCTCCAGCTGCTTGCCGACCCCCATGCAGCCTTCGGCTCTCCTGTCCTGTCCACCTGTCTGGGGATCTGAGACACTGACATAAGACATTTGCGTGAAATTTTACTGTAATTGAATTTACCTGAGTGAAATTTACTCAAATTGAAAATGTTTTTCATTTAGTTTTTTTTTCACAACTGTTGTCAAGTGACAGTATCTATCTCCATGCCACAGTAATGTTTTGAGATGAATCAACGCAGCAGGTCCTGCCCATGGCAGGGAAGATACAGACACACAGTGCACACTCTGCTGTGTGCTGGGGTCGTTTCACCACCTCGACTGGGCATGTATTTCTGTGAACCGAATGCTGTGATGTCCATTATCCCTTACTAAACTAGTTGTATTCTAGTTTTGAGGAAAACATGTTTAGCTCTGGAAAAATGAAGTGTACAGTCAGCTAAATAAACTTCTCTGACTTTGCTGTCAGACCCATTTTAGTATTTCAGTATTCAAGCTGTCATTGTCCAAGTGGCTTTTGTGCATTTATGTTTTTGTTTATATTCAAGTCATTCCACTTTTTTGACAATTCAGCAAAATAAATAATTTCATGGTGCAAGCATTAAAACTAACCATGCCAGCTTTCAACACTGCCATTCTAACAGCATGTGTGCTCTCCCCTCCTCCTCCTCCTCTTCCTCCCTGCCTTTGACAGGTATCTTACAGAGTTTGTGGACCTGGGCAATGTCTCTGCACTACGGACGTTTAGAGTTCTCAGAGCCCTCAAAACAATATCAGTCATACCAGGTACAATCACTTCAGCTCACCCATGATGTGCTTTGATTGAAAAAAACAGTACAGTAGCTATACATTAAGCATAGCTTCCATATATTCAGCATAGCTTCAAATATTACAACATGCTGTACATACTGTAGCTTGCACTTATACTGTAAGTAGCTGCATGCTATATTAGTTCTGCCATTCAGGTAGGCAGTTCTGCTAGAGGCAGTTCTGTGGTATGCATGAGAGGCTCTAACTCCCTTTGGATGTGTGAGTTGTTAAACCCTCTGGATTTCAATTGGGGCCTAAAGACTGTTTGTGTTTGTGTTTGTGTGTGTGCGTGCATGTGTGTACATGTGTTTGTGTGTGTGCACATTTGTGTGTGTGTGTGTGTGTGTGTGTGTGTGTGTGTGTGTGTGTGTGTGTGTGTGCATATGTGTGTGTGTGTGTGTGTGTGTGTGTGTGTGTGTGTGTGCGTGTGTGTGCATATGTGTGTGTGTGTGTGTGTGTGTGTGTGTGTGTGTGTGTGTGTGCATATGTGTGTGTGTGTGTGTGTGTGTGTGTGTGTGTGTGTGTGTGTGTGTGCGTGTGTTGTGCAGGCCTGAAGACCATCGTGGGCGCGCTGATCCAGTCGGTGAAGAAGCTGGCGGACGTGATGATCCTCACCATGTTCTGCCTGAGCGTCTTCGCTCTGATTGGCCTGCAGCTCTTCATGGGCATGCTGCGGCAGAAGTGCGTGCGCAGCACCGCCCACTGCGTCAACGCGTCCTACAACGCCAACGACATGTTCGTCTGCAACAACAAGACCTGGCAGTCCATGGCCGACTTCACCCTGAACGAGGGTACGCTCACCCAACAACACCAAGCGCCCCTCGGAACATTACACAGCCCCAAACACCACTTGAGACGCTATAATGTTATATCTAGCAAACACAGAATTCAGCACAGCACCAAACGCTGCTTGAGCTGCTATAATGTTACACCTAGCAAACACAGAATTCAGCAACAGCCCCAAACACCACTTGAGACGCTATTATGTTACACCTAGCAAACACAGAATTCAGCAACAGCCCCAAACACCACTTGAGACGCTATAATGTTATATCTAGCAAACACAGAATTCAGCACAGCACCAAACGCTGCTTGAGCTGCTATAATGTTACATCTAGCAAACACAGAATTCAGCACAGCACCAAACGCTGCTTGAGAAGCTAATGTTACATCTATCAATGCAAAATTCAGCACAGCACCAAACGCCACTCTAGAGGCTAGATTTAGCAATGAATTCACCACAGCACCAAATGCTACTTGAGACGCTAACACACAGCTGTACCATATTATATTATACTTGCATTATATTAAGTTATGATATGTTGTGTATATGAATATGTGGTTATTTATCATTTTTTTCTTCATGTTTCCCTTCATCTCTAGACAACTATTACAAGATAGAAGGAGCGAAGGATGCCTTAATATGTGGATATGGAAACGATGCGGGGTGAGTGCATTCGTGTTTCTGTCTGTTGTCATATCACCACAAAGTGGGCCCACTGTCAATTGGCCTTTACCAATGCTAAGGTCTGCACCACCCTCAGTAGCTCAAATCTGAAGATGAATCATTTTTCTTCCATTGTTGTGTACTGTAGGTCACAGGGCATAATCAAACAATCAAAAGAATGTCTATATGGGAGCCTGGAAGGGCAAGGGCTTTGAGAATGAAGGACTTGATGAAGCTTTGACGTGTATTTTCAGCGTCAGTTCTGGGTAATTCGATCATTATAGTGCTCTGGAAAACCCCAGTGCCGGTGCTAGTTCACATGAGGCTTACCCCACTGTACTCACAGACGCCATGACGTGGGTCATGTGAGGAGGAGGAGGAGGAGGAGGAGGAAGAGGGATGATGAGGGACACAGGACATGTCTGATATCCCTGATGGTGTACCTGGTGTACCTGTCAGCCTCTCTCTGTTTCTCGAGGTCACCGAGCACTACCGTAGCTTGAGTTGTTCATGTCATGTAAGTCCCATGCTAAGGAGACAGATCAGTACTGGGACTGCTGGGTGACCTGCCACCCAGAGGCGGTGTAAGCCTCAGAGAGACAGGGCTGCAGGCCACATCCTACTGGCATACTCCCCCCCTCACTGCACCGGGGGGAAGAGGGGCTCAGGCCCACACAGCTGGCAGCTGGAGGTCCCTTTGGCATACGGGGGGAGTTCTACAGGGATTTCTCCCTTTTCACTGGAGCAGCTGTGAGGGTTTTTAGTACAGCCACACACACACACATACACACACACACACACACACACACACACACGCACACACACACACACACACACACACACACACACACACACAGACACACACACAGACACACACACACACATGCTGTGCTACAGTCTGTAGGTATCCTCATGATATCACAGAGGGACACACTGACTTTTCTCTTCATTGACTAGAATCTCTAAGAATATGAATCTCCTGGTCACTAAGCTAGCTTTTGTGGAACAGTTTAGTTTGCTCTAGATCTGCTCTTCTTTTGAGATGTATGTGATTGTCACATCGGAAATCGAAAATCAAACCTGAACACCCTCCTGTTCTGATTTATTGCATTGCTTGTATTGCATCATTGTGTATGTGTGTGTGTGTGTGTGTGTGTGTGTGTGTGTGTGTGTGTGTGTGTGTGTGTGTTACTGTGCGTGCGTGCACATGTATACGTGCATGTGTGTGTGTGAGTGAGTGTGTGTGTGTATGTGTGTGTGTGTGTGTGCGTGTGTGTATTTGTGAAAGTGCAGTGTGTTTCTCTTACCAAATGTAGCTGCAGTGCTCCTAGGCTGGGACCCGTCCCGGTCTCTTCCCTAATCCTGCAAATCCATGTGCTTTTCAAACAAGCGCCCAGAGATGATGTTTGCATCGCCACCACTAGTTCAAGGATTTTATTGAACTAAGTACCCATCTGTGTTAATTTTAAATCCCGGCCCGCTCCGGCTGGATAGATTATCCTTCTTACTGTATATGTGTTTCATTTTTGACCAGAAAAATAAGAGAAAGCGCAAACTATGGCGGAGAGGAGAGAGCACTGTAAAGGAGGACATTTGGATGTGTGCCAAGTCACTCAGGGCCTTCACCATTAGGATATTTGCCCATAGCCCTGTTGGCTGTTTACTTTATACTGTAAAATAACGCATACTTTCCAAAAAGTTTTCGCAGTAACGACAACTATTTGTTCTATATTTGACGATGCATGCACCATACACCCATTCATTTGGTAATGATTTAGCACAATGTAATAATTGAAAAGCAAAGTTGTGTCTTAGAGTGAACTTTAACATGTGCTGGTGGGTAGATGCAGTTATATATTGGTGAATGCTGGTAAATTGAATATGATCAGGGTAACCATAGTGGAGAAAGCCATCGGGAAAAATAGATTTACTGACTCTTTAGGTTAGTATGTAATTGGTCAAGCAACAATGATGAGTACACTTATAGCTGTCTCATAGTTTAGCCATCTTCCCAACTGATGGCAATTCAATGTTCTGGAGTATTCTATCTGATATTAGGATCACTTGACTTGATGCAGATCTTACTAGATGTGATTGCTGGGTTAAACGCAACGCATACTGCTGGTTATAAAAGCTGGCGGCCAGAGGAACATATCACCATGTCACATGACCTTGAAATATCGTGAAAGTCTGCGCCTGCACCCAGTCCTTGCAGTTGTTTTTCCACAGACTGCACGAGTTGAAACCCAAACTCATGATGTCAGTTCAAAGATGTTATAGGGCCCTTTGGAAGGAATCTCCCCATGACAACTATGACAGGTTTCTCATTCTCCTTCCTAATGTTGGAATGTGCAAAAATGAACAGAAATCGAAGGGATTCTTATATGCGATTTCTGCAACATTGGTAGGCTAGCCTGCTGAAAATGTTTGGATATTCTGCTATTGTATGCTGTTGGTTAGATAGATAGGCACACATACACGGACAAGATTTGATATTGAATTGATGTACATCATAGCCATTTATTTTGTCAGACATCATGCTCATTTTAATGAGTAAGAATGAAAGTTATATTATGTTGTATTTATTGCACACAAAATTCTCCCGCGAGTCATGTCGGGACAAGCTTCCGTCCATTCTAGCTCCTCCCGGCTAGAATGTCAAGCTCATGTTGACGCAGGAAGTCAGCCACAGTTTATCTTGAATGGGCCTATTGACAGATGCCTTTTGTTTAGCTTAAATTGACAGAATGAATAAACAAATCAAAGTTATTAGTTTTCTCAAATACTTTGAGTGAGTTTGTTTGGGTTTGCAGTGTGGTGCTTATTGAATTGACATTACTGGAGTACTATTCTGCTATACAGCCTAACGGTTGTTATTAAAGTAGCTTCTGAGAGGAAATTAAAATGTAACTTGTGACGTTATAAATGTGGAGTACGCTTTAGGGCCCGGAGACAGCGAGGGAAAAGACGTGGCGTTACATAAGGCAGAGGGGCCTCTGGGAAATAGTTCTGTGCACTCAATAGCAATGCGTCAACTTTGCTGTCGTTAATCTTTTCCAATATTGCCCAAACAGACAGACGCTTAATCTCAACGGGAGAGATCTGCTGATTCACAGGGCTCTGTGATTGTAGTGTGTGTGTGTGTGGGGGGGGGGGGATGTGGATAACTGGAGAGAGAGTCTAGCAATTTAAAAGCTTTACTGTTTCAGATGTTGGGAGCTCTTTCACACACACGTTTGTGCCAGAAGTCTCTGTGGAGCTGTAAGGCAGTTTAATCTGGCACACACATTTCTGCCGCATGTCTGCGTGAAGCGGAGAAATGCAGTGGGCCGGTTGCTGTGCCTTCATCTGGCGGACACAGAATCTTATTTGTAAGACGTGAGAATGTCTGCCTCTCTCCCGCACGGAGGAGAGGATTCCCCTCAGTTGAGTTTTTTATCCATTCCAGTATAAGCTCTTTCTGGGTTGGTTAATGGCCGTAACGGAACAATGACCGTAATCTTAATCTTTTTGTCTCTCTCTCTCTGTCTGCCTGTCTTGCGCTCTAAATCTCTCCATTTCTCATTGTCTGTTTGCCTCTTTTTTTCTTTCTTTCTCTCTCAGAATCTTTCTATCCCTTTTCCTTTCTTTCTTCCTCTCTCTCTGTATCTCTCCATCCTTTCTTCCTCTCTCTCTCACTATGTCTCTTTACATTCCTCCCTCCATCAAAAACACAGTCGTATTCACTTCCTACATGTCTATTGCTCTATTGGGGGGGGGGGGGTGGTCATGACATGAACATCTGCTCAGCGTTGAGGTCACCATACAGCTGTGCCGGTGTGTCCACAACTCTGGTAGACTGTGAGCTCCTCTATGGGTGCCGACAAGCAGGTCCAAAAACGTGGACATGACAGTGTGTGCATGTACTGTATGCGAGTGTGTGTGAGAGCCTGCATGTGTGTGTGTGTGTGTGTGTGTGTGTGTGTGTGTGTGCATGTGTGTGTGACTGTGGGGGGAGTAGTGGTCACTTCTCACAGACGAAGCTTTAATCTTCCCCAAGCCACATTTCCACTCTGTACTGTAATCCTCCCAACAAGTTGACAATGAGAGAGCCAAATGAACAATGGAGGGAAATGCGCACACACACACACACACACACACACACACACACACACAAATCGTACATGCACACGCAAACGCAAACGCACACACACACACGTACGCGCAAACGCACATGCACACTCATGCCCTAAATTGGAGACAGAACCAAGAGAACAACAGAGTGACGTGATGTAAACAATCCCCACCCACCCAGCCACCCATCAAAGCCGGCGTCCATTGCGTTACGCAGATGCAGTTAGTGCACACACAGACACCCATATGCCGTTTCTCTCCTCAGAGTTTATTGGTCTCCCCCTCCTCACACACGCACACACACACACACAAACACACACACACACACACTTTTCACCAGCCAGAGGACGAAGCGTCCCATCCAGCAGGATGTTTAGAGGTCAAGGGGAAGCCACAGAGGTCAGGCAGCAGATTGGGTATGGTGTGAGAGGAAGTCGCGTCCTGTTGCATCATGCCACTGTATTCTTACACAATATTGCGCAGCATCTTCATGGTAATCCCGAGGTGTCGGAGATCAGCGGCCCACGTGACGCCCTGCGCCAGGCTGGATGGGTGACCACCAGCGCCGGGCGGGCAGTATATGACCGCTCATTGCACCGATCAGAACCTAACTAAGATTAGAACGGCAACTAATGCTAAGGAGATTACTATTTCAGTAAAGCCCGAATAGATCAATTCTTTAGAACGTTGTAGAAATTGATTGGTGTGTAGCAGACGCTCATATGCAAAGCGACATAGATTCACCACGGTGGGTTCAAGAATCGACCCGGGGCCAACTGATGGCTTATGGTCCTAACATTTTCTCACAGTCCTAACACTTCTAAAACGCAGCTCACCTAACATGGATCATCATGCACTTCCCTTGTGCTACCATTATCTTCTTTGATTACACTTTGACTGGAAGGCTTACTTGAAATTCGGCACACCCATCCTCCGGTCGTAGCATTTATTGTTGTAGTATTAATTGTTACCGAAGTTCTCCCCAGAATTTAACTTGCATGTTGTTCCTCATTGTTGTGATAAAAGTGTTGGTTAAATTAATTAATGTAAAGGTAAATTAGCCTTGTGCTTTTCACCTACTTCGACAGCACGCTTTCATGTGCTGATGCGGTTAATTGACAGCGCACGCTTCCATCATTGTCAAGGGTGTAGTGGTTTGCACGTTTTCTCAAAGCAATTTAAAATATTGTAGCATTTCCTCCCGTTGACTATTTCCACTTTGAAAGTTGGTGAAATTATCTGAAATACAGTTGAGCTGTGGTGCTTTAACACCCAAAATCCTAAATCTAATACTTTTGACTTCTGCATCAGCCACTATGCATTTGGTCACAAATGCTATTAAACCAAAATCATAGTCAGAATGGCTTCCTGAAGGTGTTGCAGACCTTCTAGAAGGGACGAGATTAATCAGCATCTCATCCATGTCCATTCATCATGTTCTGAAGCTCCCTTAGAGAGCAACAGGTAAGGATGTACCTCACTGATGTAGAGAGGAAAGGAGAGAGGAATCACTACAGCACTGGGGCAAAGACTGCTCAGTCATGGTGGGAGAACGTTAAAGCTCCAATTGCATATGATTGCTCCAGGAACCAATGTGTATTCATTGCAAAAAAAATTGTCAGTTTTTTCCAGTTAGATTTCCTTTGTATGAGCTTTTGAAGGGCAGCATGCCTTACATTTGCATTTAGTCCAACCTGTCACTCATCAACCAATCACCAACGTCGTTGCAATCAAGCTAAGCTCATACAGAAGTATTGATGCCAGTCATAGCCATTGATGTTCTCTTATATTAGTGTAATTGTCTTTTTAGTAAAAGTTTCATAAGTAAGACTTAAAAGAAAACTTTGAGCTTGAAACTTTAAAGGTTTAAACTTCAAAGGGGAAAGTTGCGTTTGTTTAGAACATAAAGATTTGAGACATTATCTCAAACAACAGCAAACCCAACAGTAAATGCTGCGCATAGTCAGAATGGCTTCCTGAAGGTGTTGCAGACCTTTTAGAAAGGAAGAGATTAATCAGCATCTCATTCATCTCCATTCATCATGTTCTGAAGCTCCCATAGAGAACAACAGGTAAGGATGTACCTCACTGATGTAAAGGGGATAGGAGAGAGGAATCACTAGAGCACTGGGGCAAAGACTGCTCAGCCATGGTGGGAGAATGTTAAAGCTCAAATTGTATTCACAAATATTTACATGTGATTGGTCTATACAACAGTGAGTATTCATTACAGCACCCAAAATTAAGCTGATCTTTAAGCTGAATATTGTCCAATTAGTAGCCTTTGAACACGCTTCTGAAGCTTGAGCTTATTGGCATATATGCTGCCTTCATGCCACATCAGACATTCAGAGATTCCAACCTCTGATATAGGAAAGATTACTTGAACGCAAAGTCGGGTCAGATTTTTTTGCTCGAAGGCTGACGTGGAGCTCTTGTACCCCGAGGTACCCGACTTGACGTCACTATCATATTCTTTAACCATGGTGGCCTCCCTTGCAACAACACAAGAGGTGAATCTCACTCTCATTGCAAATAGGCAAGGTAATTTATCACTAAATTAATAGCCTACTACAGATAGGAACACTCGCCCCAAGATATTTTCCTTCTTTCTCAACCATAAAGAGCAGTTCTAATAGCTTATTGATGCATTTCCTGTACTTGTTTTCCAAGTTGATTTGAAGAACGCACTTTTTTCAGAGGTTGGGAGTTTTGAAGTCGGCTCCTCCGAGTTCATGGTTGGCGTAAAGGATAGTCCAACATCTCACTCATCACAAACGGTTGTTGTAATCAAGCTTAGCATGTAAATGAGGACTAACATACAACAAAAGTTAGAAGGTTTAAGCTTTACTGAAAAGTGGTATTAACAGTAAAATAAATATACAGGCTGAAAAATGTAGATACTAATTATCTTACTGTTAGATCAGTACATCAATCAGAATGGCTTCCTGAAGGTGTTGCAGACCTTCTAGAAGGGAAGAGATTAATCAGCATCTCATTCATCTCCACTCATCATGTTCTGAAGCTCCCATGGAGAGCAACAGGTAAGGATGTACCTCACTGATGTGGAGGGGATAGGAGAGAGGAATCACTGCATCTCTGGGGCAAAGTTGCTCAGCCATGGTGGGAGAATGGGACACAGCTTTGCCATCATCAGTCTTAAAACCTTTTGCACTGTTATGTTGTTTTGTACAGTATGTTGTCGAGCTAAGAGGCGTGTAAAGACATACATCAGGCTTTTACTGTAGGTGTGGAGTGACAGGGTTCCTCTGAGGTGTGTTTTCTCTTGTCAGGTGTGTGTGTTCAACCCAGGATTTGGAGGGTTAGCTTCCACCAGTTAGCATCATGGTCAGGTGTCACCATCTTCAAAAACGGTCAATGGACTAAACGCCACGGAACATTCTCAGCCAGCTTTATATAACACAAGATATTGTTCCAATCCGGCTGGCACTCCACCAGAAATATATTGCTGCCTGAAGCGTCTTCTGTGACTAATAGTCAATTAGCTGCCATATTATTGGTGGACACTAGAGTATGTACTATTGTTGTCTATGTGGATTGGTAGTTTCCAAGATGGGACGATCAGCCACGAACAATGGCAACCTATAAGGTGGCACCTAATAGACCTCTGAAGTTCGCCTACAAAAAGGGTCCAAAGCTGCCATCTTTGATGATCCAAAGATGGTGGCTTTTTTGTAGGCGAACTTCATTGGTCTATTGGCTTTGTGAAAATTTGGCTGCCAGTGAGCACATGTCGAGGGCCATTTTTAAAGATGGTGGGTAGTCAATTACTGTAAGGATAATTTTGGCTGAAGTAGCATGCCTAGTATGAGGCGAGAGAAAGGCCCTCAGAGATTAATATTGACAGTCTCCACAACAAAATACCTCTGGGATTCTGCTGTAGAAACTTTGAGTGCTTGTGTTCCCTTGTAAAAGAGAGATGAGAGAGAGAGAGATCGGTGATAAAGAGGGAGCAAGGTTAGGATGGAGAGAAAAAGGAGGATATGTTAGGAGGGAGTGCGGGAGCAACATTAGAATGGAGGGAGAGAGAAAGTGAGAGAATGTTAGGGTAGAGGGGGAGAGAATAAGGTTAGGATAGGAGGAGGTGGAGAAGAGGGAGTGACGTTGAGAGGGAGTGAGGTTAGGAGGGGGAGAGAGAGAAGAGGGAGTGATCCACAGATGTGCTCAGAACAGAGCTCTTGCGTCCAGCTGTTTTCCAGGCCATTACTAAATTATCTCTCTATCAGATTGACATGAATGTTA
>NC_084995.1:13418516-13423516 GCF_963854185.1 Sardina pilchardus
TATCAGTGATGTTTGTGTGTGTGTGTGTGTGTGTGTCTGTGTCTGTGTCTGTGTCTGTGTCTGTGTCTGTGTCTGTGTCTGTGTCTGTCTCTCTGTCTCTCTCTCTCTCTCTTTCTATGTGCTTGTGTGTGTGATGGAGGGTGAAAACAGTAAAAAGTGTGTATATATTACTTCCTGAAACAGATTTCCCAGACACCTAATTGGCTAGTGTCTAAAAGCCACAATTTCACAGTAACCAGTTTACAGAATATAATAGATTGACCTACTTATACTTTTGATTGATTTGTTGTGTGCATGCACAGAACATTTCTATTCTCTGATTGGTTGATGTCTCCTGTGTGCTGATTGGCTGCTTTCCGCATCAGTTTGCAGGTTTCTCAGCCGACTCCCTGTGTGAGAGGATCCTGGACGCCCAGTGCACTGTCCTCGTGACTGCAGGTAATCAGCCAGCTGAACAGACACCTTAAAAGGGCTCATCAGTTACCTAAACAGAAACCTCAAAAGGCCTCATCAGTTACCTAAACAGAAACCTCAAAAGGCCTCATCAGTCAGCTGAACAGAAGCCTCATATAGCCTCATCAGTTACTGTAGCTGAACAGAAGCCTCGAAAAGTCTCATCAGTCAGCCGAACACAAGTCTCAGAAAGCCTCATCAGTTAGCTAGACTTTAGACCGCTAGACTTAGACTGCTAGACTTCAGTTAGAAGCCTTTAAAATGATGTACAGTATGATCGATAAAATTGTTAAAGTTCTAAAGAAATATATGAACACATGGGAACAGAACCAATGACAGGATATTCTCTTATGAAGAGGCAAAGATACTTGTGGAGCATTGGAGACCAATGGAAGCCCAGAGACTCTCTGCATAAGAGCTGGTATGGCCTACAGAACTAGAATGGGCTCTCAGCATAAGAGCTGATATGGCTTAATGATACTAGAATGACAGAACAAGAGAAGCAAAGGAGGTGAGGGAGAGACTGGACTAGGTGATACAATGGGAAGGGATTGAGTCAATTGTTGAGTTTGATTAATAATAATTAATCAATAATAATTATTATTTATTATGTATTACATCTATATAAATATATGTTTATTTATTTATCATAGTGGGACATGGGTTTCTCCCCGGTGCCTCTTGTAGTCTGTGTGAGGTGTTGGCTCGGTGAGAAAGTAAAGGCTTGTTTACTCAGCTGAGCGTAGGGTGCGCTGGAGGCCAACCGGACCTGATTGCCTGTGTGTCCTGCATGTTGACTTAGCGCCTGATAGCGGGTGCTTATGCAAGCGTTAAGTGTATTGTGTGCAGATATGTGTCTGCGACACCCAGCACCAACAGCAGCACCAGCATCTGTTGTTTAGAGCGCGGCTCTGTGTCCACAGGTGAGGAGGAGAGAGCTTTACTTTACGGAAGAGTCCAGCTGTCGAGTGTCCTGGGCAGTGTCCTTTAGCGTTCCCTCTCTCCTCTCCCTTTAGCATTCCCTCTCTCCTCTCCCTTTAGCGTTCCCTCTCTCCTCTCCCTTTAGCATTCCCTCTCTCCTCTCCCTTTAGCATTCCCTCTCTCCTCTCTCTTCAGCATTCCCTCTCACTTTAGCGTTCCCTCTCTCCTATCTTACCGTTCCCTATCTACTCTCTTTTTAGTGTTCCCTCTCTCCCTTTAGCGATCCCTCTCTCCTCTCCGTTTAGCATTCCCGCTCTCTTTACCGTTCCCTCTCTCCTCTCTCTCTTCAGCGTTCCCTCTCTCCTCTCTCTTAATCGTCCCCTCTCCTCTCTCTTCAGCGTTCCCTCTCTCCTCTCTCTTAATCGTCCCCTCTCCTCTCTCTTTACCGTTCCCTCTCTCCTCTCTCTCTTTAGTGTTCCCTCTGTCCTCTCTCTTCAGCGTTCCCTCTCTCCTCTCTTTTAATCGTCCCCTCTCTTCTCTCTTTAGCATTCCCTCTCCCCTGTCCTTTAAGCGTTCCCTTCACCTAAGAGCTTCAAAACAATCAGTAAAATCTTAAACTGACCTCTAAAATGGACAGGCAGTGCAGAGAGTAATTAAGTAACCCCACCTCTCTCTCTCTCTCTCCTATAGATGGTGTGTACAGAGGGGAGAAGCTGATCAATTTGAAGCGGATTGCAGATGAGGCTCTCGAACGCTGTAGAGAAAAGTAAGTTCCTGATAAATCCAAGTGCTACACTGTTTATACTCTATACTCTAAAGTACTTTTCTCTCTCTCTCTCTCTCTCTCTCTGTCTCCCTCTCCTTCCCATCTTATTCTCTCTCTTTGCCACTTTCTGCCATACTGTACCTCTCCCTCACTCTCAACTACTCTCTCTACTTCTTTCCTCTTTTTGCCCTCCTCCTTTCATCTCTTTCTCTCTCCATCTCCCTCTCTATCTCTCTATCTCTATTGGTGTTTCTGAGATGAGCCTCTAGCTCTGTGTTTCCACAGGCAGGCCCAGGACTAATGCCACTCATTAACCAACTCAGAAGCACACACACACGCACACACACACATACACACACATACAGACTCGCTGTCCCTTTCATACACATGTATGCGATCACACGCAAACTCAAACACACCCATATCTTGTTGGTGAGAGTTATCTTTGTTGTCTTTCACCGTTTTTCTGCATTGAGTTGCCTAGTAACACAAACTCATGCCCAATTAGTCAGGAAGTCCATCTCCTGGTCACTATAGTGACGCATGAAGTGGAACATGTGGAGACTGTGGCCATGCTGGGAAATATGAGCAAGTGCTTCCTGTAAACAGCAACAATCAGGAGCAGACGTCCAATCAAATCCAGGAGCCCACGGCAACAATCATAGCGGGCCAATCGCGAGATGAAACCTTAGAGACCAACAAACACTGAGGATGAATGCCTCTAATCAGCAGTAACAGTTTAACTGAGATCAGAACTGAGTTTTTCCCACAAGTTTATTCATGTACTTTGAGAGCAAAATCTTGGAAAATATTGGATGGGACTTACACCATGCATGACTGACAAATATGCAACATTCTGAAAGACCAGATCGAAGAAACCAACAATGTGCCAATTCATACTTTGCATGTGACGTCTCAACTACTGGCTGGCAGGCAAGAACATCATTCTCCAGCAACAAAACTCAGTAAACTAATGAAGGATCTTGCCAGGACGTGGCCAGTTTTACTGACCAGATACCAGATAGTTGTTGTGCAATTGAATAAGCCGGGATTGTTTTGTTTTTTAACTACTTATCAGGCTGTCATGTCATTTTCTTGCCCGCCAGGTATCCATGGTAGTGACGTGACTGCATATGTGACATGTGACCACACAATAAGCCTAAACACAACAGCCTGCCATTAGATATCTGAGCCAGACCCATGTAGTAGTTACACACACACACACACACACACACACACACACACAGGACTGATGTAGTCTTGTTACATTCATCACATTCTTTACCATTGCCTCATTGTTCTTCTCCCCCACATACCCCTACAGTACAGTGCATACTCTCTCCATGTCTCTGTGCCTTGTCTGTCTCTTCCTCCTTCACTCTGCCTCTGTACTGGGTGTCCTTGTGCGTCATGGAATGCTTTGAGTATTAGTGTAATAAACAACTATTAAACTATGAAAACATTCATTCACACACTCTCTCTCTCTCTCTCTCTCCAGGGGCTCCTCCACAGTTCAGAAGTGTCTGGTGGTGAGACACCATGCCCTTAGGAAAAACTCAGGAGAGGCCTCCAACAAACTGCAGGTAGGTGTGTGTGCACCATGCCTTTGGAATGGAATGCGCATTATTGACATTATGCTATGGCGTAATGTGGCTGTAATTTCACTCTTTGTGCTGATGTTCTATAATATCTGTGTGTGTGTGTACACCATGTCTACACTGTGTGTGTGTGTGTGTGTGTGTGTGTGTGTGTGTGTGCTCCAGACCCCGTGGGACGCGGCGTGTGACGTGTGGTGGGACGAGGCCCTGGAAGGTGTGTGTGACGAGTGTGAGCCGGAGTGGCTGGACGCAGAAGACCCGCTCTTCATCCTCTACACCAGCGGCTCCACAGGCAAACCCAAGGTACAGTACGCCATGTCGCCCCCTATAGGCTCGGAGGATGAACTTCACATGCAGTCACCTATCCAGTACTACACACATACACACACACACACACACACACACACACACACACACACACACCCCAAGTTCAAGTTTAAGTTCAAGTTTATTGTCATGTACTCATAAAAAAATATTTGTAAGTAATGTGTAATTCATTGTGCTCAAGTGTCCAGAAATAAATTAAAAAGAAAAATAAATAGATAGATACTATACAAAAGAGGGGTTGGGAAGCACCAAGGGACACCCAGGAGCAACAGGGGCAAGGAAAAACTCCCTTGTTCAGGAAGAAACCTTGGGCAGATCCACGGCTCAACGGGCCAACCCAACTGCCTGGGGTCGTGCTAGTAGAGGGAGCATGTACGTGTGTGTGTGTGTGTGTGTGTGTGTGAGAGGGCAGGGGAATCCACCCTGTAGTAGAGTAACCCTTCTGTTGTCCAATCACCTATGATTATTAATTTCTAGGTGTGTAGAAACCAAGGGGGCAGCGAACGTTCTGAGAGTGTAGACAGTATGGCGGCCGCCATGCTAACGAGAAGACCGTGGCTAGCTGGCCATTCCATTGAATCCTATGGGGCGTAAGCGCCACTTTGACATCAAATTACGTTAGAGCTGAAGCGTTTTAAGCCTTTATATGAACATTTTCTATTGTCGGGGTACATACTACATTGTGAAATTGACATAATAATCTCGTAACTGTCTTATCGGCTGAGTAATTAACGTTTTTCGAAAGTCAATGCTAAAGTGTTAAAGGCGCATGCGTCCAGCGAGAGTAAAGCGTCGCCATAGGTCAGACTCGGTCAGACTACGTGCCTACGTCACATGTACGACATCTGAGCCTGCGCAGGAGACCTATGACGAAATAAGAAGACCTAAAAAAACCGTTGAAATTTGCTTCCTCGGTCTCTGCTGCCGTCTACGTG
>NC_084995.1:13431016-13436016 GCF_963854185.1 Sardina pilchardus
CCATGAACAAGGCTTATGGCCTTAGGATTTATTATATCTACAATAATTATTCTTATTGTAGTGCAAGCACTGTAAATACCTCTTTAGAGTCTGGGGACTGCGGATGTAAATTAGCCTACAATGCATCAAAGGGCAACATTTATGTGAAAAATTGTACATGGTCCATCAAATAAAATTAATACATAAAATGAAATAAATATAATGCATCTTACCACATTCATTCTATTTGTTAAATTAAAAACCACCCCATTACTCTGATGAAAATCCTTTTGGACACGCCCTTTATATTTCCTGACTCAAGAAGGGGGATATCGATACATTTTCAGAGGGACCGCACCTACAAAGAGTTGAGATAATATCTCTCTTTAATCAACACTTTTTCTCAACGTGTTAGAGTGGCTTTTTGATGTGGTCAAGCATATCATGTCCCCCCTGTTGCCCTTACTTATTGTGGAAACGGATAGTTTTTGGTAATTTTGAAGATATGGTTAATTCATGTCTTAATTAATCTTATTTGTGCACTCAGCATGTGATATCCTGTTGTTCATCACGTGAGCAATGATAACCGACCAGCTTTATTTGTCCTCCTGCATTACTGTGTTTAACATTGGTTTTATATGCTTTCCACCCAGTTATCATTATTGAGCTGGCCCAGCATATTTTTCTCGTAAACATGTCCTAACATAGCTTTCTCATAGTTTAATGTGTCCTAACATAGCTTTCTCATAGTTTAATGTGTCCTCCTAACATAGCTTTCTCATAGTTTAATGTGTCCTCACATAGATTTCTGGTCATGTCCTTGAGAAGACTGCCGTAACCAGCAGCTCAGTGGAGGGGTCGAGCCGAAGCACGGTCCAACTCTCTGACCTGCTGTTCTAGCTAGCAGAGTGGATGTGAATTGACTTACAGTTCACCTCTGGAGTTCAGCTGCTTTTCCTCTTAGAAGGTACTGTAGTTCTGTTCCGCTTACAGCCCCAGCTTGTCTGGCTTTACGTAAAGAGCAGTTAAAGTGAGTGAGGTTCAGCTTCAGCTGCCCTTTGTTATAGCTTTTCTTTATTTACAAATAGTGGAATGAGTTGTGCACAACTAAATTGAGGTGAGCATTTATAAAGTCAATTTCTGCAGAACACAATCGATGAATCCTGTTCTGTCAAACCCATTGAAATGCAAAGAAGAAACAAACAAGGGATGGTGCCCCGCAGGCTAAAGATAGAACATCATAACTGCATCATCTCAGAACACTGGGGCCATTGCTATGGTGACATCTGACTTCAACGTCCACTCATAGAATGTATTCCCCTCTCCATGACGACAGCCCGTGTTTGTATTTCCGTTCTCTCCATCCTCTGAGGGCTGAGCCGCTGGTGGATCGAGACAAGGATCAATGTGCCATCGAGGACACATCGATTAGAAAGATGCCTCACTGCTGTGGCATTTGAGTCTTAGACAGTACAACACAGACAGAGGACACAGATAGATCACCATCCCTCAGCCAGGCAGAGACTGTGTTGAGACATACTGTATACTATATGTGTCACAGTGCATCTCAATGGATTTAACATCACATGAGTGCATGACAAGCTAACACGATCTGGTAGCTTAACACCAGAGGGTTGAAGTGGATTAGCAATCAAGGATAGGCCTACTGAAGATTGTAGATTGTAACTGTATGTATTCTGCATCATAAGCAAATGTGAGCTCTCAATAAGACAAAGACTTATATTTCAGATGTGTTGATCAATGGAGGTGAAGTGAAGACAAACAGAAGCAGGAAATGTAAGCGACTTTTGCATAAATGCTCTCTCTCTCTCTGTGTGTGTGTGTGTGTGTGTGTGTGTGTGTGTGTGTGTGTGTGTGTGTGTGTGTGTGTGTGTGTGTGTGTGTGTGTGTGTGTGTGTGTGTGTGTGTGTGTGTGTGTGTGTTTCTCTCATCCTTGACTTCATGGGATGGGCTAGATTTGTACATGCACACTGTACACACACACACACACACACACACACACACACACACACACACACACACACACACAGATAGAAAAAGGAGTAATCTGAAAAAAGATAAGAGAGTAATGGACAGGTGATGATGTTTTGACACAATACCCTTGAGAACCTTACACACACACACACACACACACACACACACACACACACACACACACACACACACACACACACACACACACACACACACACACACATTTTCTCACCTCAGTCAGCATTGCCCCAGGGCTCAATCCCAAATGCAGTGAAATTCAATCTCGGCTTATTCAATTACAAATGGGGTCTATCACGCTGACACACACACATAAACACACATAAACACACACACACACACACACACACACACACACACACACACACACACACACACACACACATGCGTGTACATAGACACATATGCACAAAGATAAAATTGGATTAACTTTATAGGAAGAGCTGTCCTGCTTTGCTCAGTGTGGTGAGTGTGCACATGTGAGGGGGAATCTGTGTGTGTGTGTGTGTGTGTGTGTGTGTGTGTGTGTGTGTGTGTGTGTGTGTGTGTGAGGAGATGTGTATGAATATGTGTGCCCCCAGTGTGTTTGTTTGCTGTGCACAATAGAAATGAAATTGGGTGCAGGCATAACGTAAGCCAGACCATGAGGTTTCCCCCCTAATAGGGTCAGCATCTCTCTCCAAGGCATCATGAATATGCACGCCCCCATCCACTCTCAAGATTGGAACACAACTCTTACAGAGCTACGAATCTCATTTCTATAACTGGCTTTTAATTTTGATTAGATGACTGTTTAATATGATCAGTGGAATGATCATATTCATTCATCTGAACGGTCACCTTGACATATAAATGTAAACTAATGTGTATTAGATTCAAAATAAAGACCAAGACAAATTATTACTGTTTTAAAATATGCCCATCTTCTGTCAAATACACAGACACAGACACAGACACAGACACAGACACAGACACAGACACAGACACAGACAGATTCGCACACACACACAAAGAGAAAGAGAGAGAGAGACACACACACAATGAGCTTTCATATTTACTGGCAAGCAATAAACAGACACACATACACACATGCACATACACACACACAGGCATGCAGAATGTTTATATTTCCTGTCAAATGGAGCAATAAACTGCATAGGAACACACACACAAACACACACACACACACACACACACACACACACACACACACACACACACTGCCACAGTTTATTCAGAGGCATGTGTGAGATATTAAATAATGCTGGTGAATCTGTCAGTAGTGGCTTAGCATACAGCAGTATGTGCACCGTTTGCCCTTGTTGAAGAGGAGGAGGGCTGACACATAAGCATCGTAATGCTGCCAACCTCCCCCCTCCACCAACCACACCAGACACGCTAGCATCCTAATGCCACGCTTCAGCTTGCCCTATCCCACCCTTACCCATCTACCCCACCTCCCCCCCCCCTCTCCTGGGACACCAGCCCAGCCTTACCCCCCTGACCCCCCTCCTCCCCCCCTACCTCCCTCCATGGATTACCCACACAAATCTGCACTCTATGGTTTTAATATCACAGATGACAGGAGGAGAGAGGGAGAGTAAAGATTGTGAAAGGAGTGAGAGAGAGTAAGAGTGTGAGGGGAGAGAGGAGAAAGGGGTAGCCCAGAGCCATAGAAAGAGAGAGTTGCGTCACTCTATGATGTTGCCGCCACGATCAAAAGTTCCAAAAAAACCTGTCCTGAATGGCTGAATTGCAGGAGGGTGGGATGTAGGCTACTTCTGATGCTGGAAGGTGTAATCAATTAACTCATTGACTACTGACCAAGAGATTGGCTGTAAACAGTTCCAAATGCCCCATAACCATAGCCTGGGTGTTCCCATACTGCCTTGCGCTGTGATTTCAATCCCGCTGCTAAGCCAGTCTGGAAACTAACGCCCAAATGTTCTCCTGATGTTGGTGAACCAATCACAGAACATCCGAGAAGTTTCCATTGCTTCTTGCGTCTGCATTCAAAGCCAAAGGATTTACACTGATGTCAATGGCAGCCCTTAGCGTTGCATACGAACGAGTTGGGTGAGCTATGCGCATTTGATAGACATCCGTGGCGCCCAATGAACGGATCTGGGCATTTTTTCAAATACGAGAAAATGAACATCTGGTTGCCAGACCACGTCTCATTTGAGAAGTGGTAGGCGTTAGCCAGGCTACCATAACCAGGAAATAGCCTGGAAAATGCGCTGCCATTTTTTCCTATGGAGGTCTATGGGAGTGTCACCACTCTGTTTTATCTACCGCTCTGGGGTAGCCTATACAAAGAGTGCGTATTTGACATAACTTCCAGGACGTTGGATTGGGAGTGAATTTGCAGGACATTTGATTGAGAGTGAATTTGCAGCACGTTGGATTTGGGAGAGAATTTGCAGGGCATTGGATTAGGAGGGAGCTTGCTAGAAAGGCAGCTAAAAACCCACAGGTGCTAGCATCCCTTACCGACACATCTCTAAAGGCATTGGACGGGAGGTTTAGGCTACTTAACATTCAGAATACACAGCCACAGAACCAGATGGCTCCTATAGGCCTACTACATGTCTGTGTTGTGAATAGAGTGCGTACATTTCTGTTCTACACAAACCAAATTCACAATGTGAAATCCTATGCCAGATGATTGTTTTACAGAAAAAGCCACGTTTTTGCGCAAATTAATTTAGGAGTTGACATCGGTTGACGTTAGCTAACTTCATGTAGGCTAGGCCTAGTCATAGATTAGCCCAGCTTGCCGTTAAATTATAAACTTTTTTTTTTCATGATAGCGTGAAGGTCTCCTTTTAGTACACCAGAAGCTTACATAAACGCCTCAACATGATAGTGATTTTTACCGCTAAAAATTCATTTATTTTAATTTTGAAAGAAACAACACGGTGAGGCAATAGAAAATGCCACTTGCAGGTCGTTTGTTTAGAACAGGAAATCGTGTTACCGGGACAACGTGACACTTTCACTTACGC